>NC_041386.1:722776963-722782023 GCF_002162155.2 Triticum dicoccoides
ACTAAAATTATATAAAATTTATGCAACTAAAATTATCAAAGTATTTTCTGTTCAAAACATTGAAAGAAAAAAGAATTTTCATGAAGAAAATTTTTGTTAGAAACTTTAATAGCAAAAAGAATTATCATAAAGAATTTTTTGTTAGAAACTAAAATAACAAAATATGTTTTTGAATATAATGATAAAACACATTAATATTAAATAGCTGGAAAAAGAATAACTCAAAAATCTATTTTTATAGTAAAGCTGTTCAAAAACTAGTGATTCACACAAATTTCCAAAAATTCAAATTTAAACTATTCAAATTAGAAAATAAATGGCACTAAAAGTTTATAATTTTTATTACCTAAAAGCAAAAAAGAATCACTGAAAAACTAGTAAGTATTTTGCTGTAAGTAGAAAAAAATAAAAAAAATAAAGCAAAAAAGAAAACAAAAAAATAAAAAAAAGTGGCACCTAATGGGCCACCACGGCCTCAATACGACTAGAAACCCAACAATGGGCCAGGATTCAGGTCCGCAGCTGGCCCAGTAGGTCCACAGGCACATCGTGAGAGAGATTAGGCCCGTAAGCCTGCATTGGAGAGGAGCTCGAGAGGCAGTGGCAGTGGGGTTTATAAACCACTCCGAGCCCCTCTCAACTAGCGAGGGTGGACTAAAGTTTTGGCCGTGACGCGGGCAACACCAGGGCCTTTGGTCCCGGTTGGTGGCACCAACCGGGACTAAACGGCAGCATTGGTCCCGGTTCGTCGCAACAACCGGGACCAATGCTCCACCTTTAGTCCCGGTTGGTTCCACCACCCGGGACCAAAGGCCTCTGCTTCCCGCCCTTTGGGCTTCTGAAAAGAGACCTTTGGTCCTGATTGGTGGCACCAACCGGGACTAAAGGGGGGCATTAATCCCGGTTGTTGCCACCAACCGGGACTAAAGGCTTTGCTATATAAGTTGACACTTAGGAAATTTTCATTTCTCATCTCGCAGTTGCCCCCCAACGACATCGACGCCACCAGGCTGCCCCAACGCCGCCTGCCGCCCCCGCCATCGCCATTTCCCACGCCCTCGTCATCGCCCGCTCCCTCGCCCGACGCCGTCGCCCACGCCCTCGTCGCCGCACGCGCCGCCCCTTCCCCGACCCCGTCGCCGTCGCCGCGCACGACGCCCCTTCCCCGACCCCGTCGCCGTCGCCGCGCATGCCACCCCTTCCCCGACCCCGTCGCCGTTGCCTCGACAACATGCCGCCGCCACGTTCGGTCCGGCAGGCCTTCCTCTGATTTCATATATATGATGTTTTTTTAGATTATATGTATATGTGTGATTATATGTATGTGTGTATATATGATTATATGTCCTGTTTTATTTTCCAGATTTTTTGTTCATATATATGATGATTGGTTTTTTGCATTTTTATAAAAATGTATATATGTATGTATGTTCTCTAGGTATATATGTTCATATATGCAAAAGCTAGATTTTCAGAAAAGTTTTTATCTATGTATGTTCTCTGATTTAGTGCATTTTAGGTTAGTTTCATTTTTAGAAAAGTTTTATATATTTAGGAAGAAGGAAGAGAAGGAAGAAGGAAGAAGAAGAAAAAGTTTTATATATGCAAAAGTTATATTTTTAGAAAAAATTTATATATCTAGCTAGGAAGAAGGAAGAAGGAAGAAGAAGAAAAACTTTTATATATGCAAAAGTTACATTTTAGAAAAGTTTTATCTAGGAAGAAGGAAGAAGGAAGAAGAAGAAAAACAAGGAGAAGAGAAGAGGAAGAAGGAGAAGAAGAAGGAGAAGAAGACACTACACCACAACACTACATCCCCAACAGACAAGTTGGTTGGGAATACAAGTTTCGCCAACCGACAGTCAGACGGGAAAGACTATTGCCGACCGACAATGTCTGTTGGGGAAAGTCCAGACGGGAAAACCCTTTCCCGACCGACATAGATTTCCCGACCGACTGCTTGACGGCTATGGAGTACATTTCCCGACCAACAATCTATTGGGCCTACCATGGGCCTTTCCCGACCAACAGTTTATTGGGGCAACTATGGGACTTTCCCGACCGACTATTGGACAGGGTATTCTTTCCCGACACACATTTTGTTGGGCCTGGCATTAGCCTTTCCCAACCAACTGCAAGACGAGGTTTGTTTTGCCGACCAACAATCTGACAGGATTTTTCTTTGCCAACCAACAGTTCATCAACATTTTGTTTAGCCATGGTACTGACTGTCACATACATATATAGTTCAATGTTCTAAGTAGAATCACCAAAACACCATATATCGGGCTCACATCCGGTGCACCAAACATTTTTTTATTCCATTAACTATTTGTCACATACATACACTTCAACTTGTTCTAAACATAACCACCAAGACACCATACATCAGGTTCACCAAAGGACAGGTAAAATATATGCAAGTATGAGACATCAGTTGTACAAAATGAAATCTAAAACATCTAGTTGACGTAGATCGTTGGCTTCATGGTTCCGTGTGAGTGTAGTCCTTTTGTTTACTTCCTACAAAAGTTAAACAATTCTCAATTATAATACACTATTAGAAACTAGACTACAGTAGAAAAGCTCCAACATAAAGGATCATCACATTCTCAAAAAATAAATAGTACTAATAAATACAGAGAATTCAATAGCCATGTGTTAACACTACCATTGATTGTCGGCTGAGATCACCCCAGCCTGCCCACCATCTCCCTAAGGAGTTCTTCTCATTAAATATAAGATACATTACTCTACTGGCATAGGCAAAAAAATTGGAGTACGCATGATCTTGGGGTAACAGAAGTGTTTGAAGCATCTATTTGTGTTTATACAATTATTAATCATGTATTGTATAAATCATTCATTCTTCTGCATTTGTAGTATTTTCAGCATCTCATTGAGTTCATTTAAATAGTTTGCTCAGAATACAGTTAGACTGTGTGGAAATTTTTTGATCAAAATTGTTCATTTCAATGCAAACTTCAGTACAACATTTTTCAGACAGAATTGATGTAAACCCAAATAAATCTCTATCCAAAGCCCTAACTTTTGCTTTGCAACATCAATCGCAGGAATAAACTTTTCCGCCACCTACACAGATAGTACAAAGGAAGCTGCTAGCCTAAGCAGAACACACAGTGCTATATCAGTGCACACACGAATAGGAAAAGGAAGTTGAAATATCGACACAATTAATTTTATATAATACATAGAGAGTAACTATTACAAAGTCGAGACATGAACTATTGCAAGAATTTATTCTCGGTAAGAAAAAAGTGCAGCACCTCAATATAGACAAAACTGAAACTAGAAAAGGTGCAGTACAGATTAAACTGAAACTCTGAAATGTTGTGACTAACAATTGATTGTTTCTGCACTACTTATCATTGATATATCTTTGAGTTCATATACAGACCAAGACAACATTTACCTTTCAAGAATTCACACAAGGGGAAAAGTAGTAGAGCCACTTAAAGACATCATCTTCTCATCATTGGCCCATGGGAATACCCTGTATATTTAACCTAAGAGCTAATATGGTTATTGGTAACCAAAAAATGTTACAAGGAAAATTTATGTATAGAAGAACTTTTTGCACAAAGAAAATCTATACATAAAAAACTGTGGAATACATTACATTCTAAACTCGAAACATCGTGGCTTTTTTTATTAGAGCGTAGTAACCTAAAAATAATAATTGTGCATACAAAACACTGTACTATAAACCAGGAGATAAGGCACCAAACTGAAACACAAACATATGGTAAAAGGAAAAAATGAGGAGTTGCCTTGAAAAGCCACACAGAACCATATTCCTCTGTTTCTTGGGATATATAGGTTGAAGCTCCAAAGAAACAAATGCAACAGCAACAGAGAGAGTAGGGTGGCTAGTGTTCCATTTGAGCAGGACATGATCTGGAATATGAGGCGCATCCGGTGCCATCGGGAAAGGCCTTTTTGATAGATTCGCTACTCTAAATGTTAAAAGCCAAGATGTGATATCTATGAGAGTGAGTTCACTATGGACAACAGTATTAACCAAAGTAACTTCACGCATTGCGGACACTGAGATTTACCCGTAGCAGATTTAGCCCCAGTAGGTGACTGAGACGCCGCTGCTCGTTGTCTCCAAGAAGCTGCAGGCTCTCCATGCCGACGGGTTCCGTGGCATTAAAATTTTATCGCGGTGGAGACATACGTGGATGCTAGTATACCTGTGACACTGAACCATTAAAAGATAAGTATCCTAATTTTCTTGAAAATTGGCTGACCAATATAACATGACAACAAACATACCAATGATCAGTTCTTGGCGGAAGCCAAACGTAAGCCTTGAGTGTCGAATATCTCAGCCGGATCTCTGAAAAGAGTAACAAAAATCCTTATGTACGCTCGGTAAACAATTATAATGATGTTTGGCGAAAGTTCAGTAAGTTACCTCAGCAGACCTTGGTAGTGCCCATCACCTGTGAAGGTTCTTGCAGCAGCCAAAATGGCAAACCACTGTCTAAACTGTCGTTTGGACGGCACACCAATCTTGGAGGCGCCTGCACATTTGGTCGAGCAGCTGAGCGGCAAGATTAGACAACAGTCCTTCATGCCTGTAATTAGAAGTCAAAGTCGTCCACACAAGCAAGGATCCAAGTGTCATCACATACTGGATCTGAATGACATGCCACTGTCTGGACCATCATCAGAATAGCACGCAAATACAGGAGTCTGCACAGAGTTCATGCGATAGCCGAGGAGCCGGCGCGCACGATTCCATGTTCATGCTCTCATGCCGACATTAGCTATTACTTCACAAGTCAACTGAATAGTTGCATATAAAAAATATTACTTTACAAGAAATTAGTAACTCCCAATTTCATTAAGAGATCCCTATTTTTGTTCTGTAAGATAACATGGCCATATGAAATATATGAGCTCTCTTTTTCGCCATACGAAAAAAGAACAACATAAAGGTCCAATGTCAACTAAGGCTGTGGTTTCCTGCTCTCTAATTTGACAGTAGCATGTTTCAGTTCATCAACGAGAACCAAGCCCCCATGGGAATA
>NC_041386.1:722782447-722785185 GCF_002162155.2 Triticum dicoccoides
GGCCTTTCAAAGTTGAAACCAAGTATTACTTCTGGGAACTAAATAGAACATGATGTTACAGTATGATATTTTCACAATGAAAAATTTACAAAGTGCTACATGTATTCCGTTTGCACCAAAGAATTAATAGAAAAGTAGAGATCTGTTTACTGGACAAACACATAGTCCTATATGCCAATCAGATGTAAACAGTGAGGGCATCCAACATTGCTTGCTATCACACATACATACTTACAGTGGTTCTTGAGAGAGTAAATAGTAGCATCAACTCGATGTGATGCATGCATATGACTACGGACATCTTCCAGTGGCCTTTTTGCCCAAACTTACTAAAGATTCATTTCCCCTGCAAAAAATAATGTTCAAATTCAATCTACTAACAACCCTAGGATGCGAACAATAATAGTGATAGAATGTTAGGGTTTGAACTTTACTACTTCAAGGACTTCTACTTCAATGAACCAAGGCAGCACACTTTTTTTGGGAGAGATTAAACTTAGAAACAAGTAAATAAAAAACTGGCCCACCGGTGGGAGTTCGAATCTGAACACACACACACACACAGAGAACTTACGATGTTGCTTCTGCCATGGATGGCTCGCTCCTGTTCTCCTGACGTGGGGGAGAGATGGGGACACGTACCACCAAGCCACTAATCACCGGAAGCAGAGGAAGCAGGGGCTGGCTGCCTTGGACCTGGCCACTGGGAGCGAAGGAACGTTGTCCCACATAGATCTAGCTGGTCTGGATTGGGGCGGTGGAGCCATCAGAGAGAGGTGAGAGGTGGCTTCACCGGGCGCTTTCGTATGAACAAAAAGCACCGCTGTTGGCACCTGTGTGATGGCAGCGCCGGCACAAGCCCACATCGGCGTGGGAAACCGGCAGCCATCTGGGGATGACGATGGAGGGGTGGGAGTAAGCGGGGAACAGAGTGGTGGCAGCCTCACTGGATGGGTAGCGCCGCCGCCGGCCGGAGAGGGCACCTAGGCCGGCGGTGTGCGTGGTGGATCTGGAGAAAGGGGATAAGGTTTGGAGCGCGGAGTTTGGGGTGAACGAAAAGAGAAAATAGGGAGCTTTCGCGGGCTGGGCCAAATGTTGGCGCTAGAAATTCTGTACACGCGCGCAGTTTTTGGGTCGGCCCATTTAGTTACCCACAGTTGGTCGGGAATTGTTTGCCGGCCGACTATTAGTTGGGTATAACGCTTCGTTTGAATGTCTCCATTGGGGTTGGTCTGAATTCCAAATCAGTGAGGAAACTGAAATAGCACGAATACTAATTCACCTGTTTGGTTGTCCAGTGAATTGGCCCTTGAAATGCCTCTGAGATTTCAATACCAAATCATGTTTGGATGACAAACTTTGAAATTGTATAGCTACATTACCTTACCAGGTTATACCTTGCCCTACATGACTAAAAAATGTAACCTGAATACAAATGAATATATAGCAATGAAAATAAATAAATATTCTAGAAATACATTAGGAAAAGCGAAATCAACAAAACTTCCCTGATCTACACAGTAGACAAAACTGAAAAAAAAATTAAAAATGGTGCAGAGACAGAGGGATTTTCAGGATTTGACAAGAAGATCTAGGCCGTAGCCATGGATCCATGGTGGAGCAGTGTTGTGGCTGCACAAAAAGAGGAG
The DNA here is from genome assembly GCF_002162155.2 of Triticum dicoccoides. NCBI lineage: Eukaryota > Viridiplantae > Streptophyta > Magnoliopsida > Poales > Poaceae > Triticum > Triticum dicoccoides. The sequence goes on from NC_041386.1 coordinate 722,784,097, forward strand.
CAGCTCATACATAATGGTGGAGTGCTGTATAGAAGGAGCTGCAGCTCATGGAGAAAGGAGGACTTGAGCCCGGCAACGATAGGCGAGGACGACGGCCACATGTGGCTAGAAGGGCGGAGCTGACGACAGGGCGCGCCGGTCCTGGGCCGCCGTCGACCTCCATGGCGGGGCGCAGCACAGGGCGACGGGAGATGGCGAGGGGGCGACGGGAAATGGGGTGGGGAAGAGGGGAGGGGCGGGCCTGCGCCGCCGCCGGCCGCCGTGGTGGTCACCGCCGCCACCTGCTGCTAGGTCGCCGCCGCCACGACCTAGGTCAGCGCTCGAGTTCGCCACTCCCGTTCCCCTTCGCTGCCTTCTATTTCCCTTTCGTGGGCTGAAGCGGTAAGTTTTGCGGAGACAGCGAAATCGGGCTAATTTGGAGCGCCACCCCTCCGAACGTGGGAGGAAGATTTTCACGGAGCGAAAACGGGCCTGAATTGCTCTTTCATTTCCAATACGAATTCAGTGTCCACCCAAACGTCCGTATTGACCCCAGATGATTACCAAATCCATTTCCTGGGCTCCAATGGAGACATCCAAACGCAGTGTAAGGGAATTGCCGACCGACCATTCGCTGGTACATATTTTAGCATTCCCGACCGACAATCGGTTGTTATATATAAGTTTTCCCAACCAACGGTCTGTTAGAAGTTTTCCCGACCGACATTCAGTCAGCAATATTGACTTTTGCCAACACACGGCGGTAGGGAATTCTGGTGCATGGTGTAGTGAGAAGAGGAGAAATAAGTAAGAGGAGGACAAAAAGAAAAAAAAGAGGAGAAGAAGAAAGGAATAGAAGAGAAGAAGAAAAAAATAGAGTAATTTCTATTTTCTTCTTCTTCACCTCTATTCCTTTCTTCTTCTTCTCTTTTTTTTTTCTTATTTTTTTTTCTTCGATCTTCTCCTCTCTCTATTCCTTTCTTCTCCTCCTCTTTTTTCTTCTTCTTCCTCTTCTTATTTTTTATCGGGTATGTCGTTGTCGATAAACCACCTCCCCGATAACTTCGACATGAGGGGGGGGGTCGATATAACCCCTCCCCGATAACATTT
>NC_041386.1:722785430-722798635 GCF_002162155.2 Triticum dicoccoides
TGTTTTGTGTTAAAACTCGTATTAAGTTTGTTCGATGAATGTTTCATGGGAGATAGGGAGTAAAAACTCATCAGACATGACGGGGGAGGAGTCCCGCTCCGGTTCCTAACTCTCTCAGGAATTCAATATATATTCAACATGAGGGGGGGGGGGTGGTCGATATACCACCTCCCCGATAACTTCGACATGAGGGGGGGGGGTCGATATACCCACTCCCTGATAACATTTTTTTCCATGTATGTATGTCGTCGTTGTCGGTATACCCCCTCCTTTACCAAGTTAAAAGAGCGTTGTCGTCAAGGCCACCCCGAACCGTTTAAGCGTTGCCGAGGCCACCCCAAACCCTAGAGAAGCGTCGAGGCCATTAATTAATATAATTCCTTATTGTGATTAGCTATATCTAGGTCTACGTTTGCCACTAATATATCCATCTGTCATGTTTGCATAATAATTGCCATGTTGTAATATTTGCAGAAACTATGGAGCACGGCCGAGATGAGGAAGCAAAACGGGTGTTGGGGGACAGAATCGCAGCCGGAGGTTATGTCATGTCGTATCTCAACGAAACCGGTGGTATGGAAGGAGAGGGTGAAGAAACAGTCTACGGTTATCGAAAAACGGAGGAGACCGTGACCGGTGACTGAATGCCGGTGCAAGAAGGAGACCGTGATGGAGGCTCCGATAATCGAACAGAGTCCGGCCAGGTATATATATTAATTAAGCCTGTGCTGACTAGCTAATTGATGCATTCATGGTCTTGGTATCTACACATATTAAATCTTGACTTTCTTCTTTTTTCTAGCCCTCTGGATCGGGAACAACTTCAGTAAAGAGACGAGGCCCAAAGAAAAGTTGCGCTCGGATGGAAGGTTCACGATCACAGCAATCGCACGCGATGGCCAACCGATTGAACCCCTCCGGACCAAGGACACATTTACTGCTCAGTGCGGGGTTCTTGTTAGGGATATGATCCCGCTCAGCATCGAGCTATGTAATGAGCCTAAGGATGAAGAGCTTCAAGTTTCTTTTGTCGAAGATAGATAGAAATAGGATCTTTGGAAAGCGCTGAAGGTAAATTTCACCGTACCGGAAGAGGAGGATCCGGAGAATCCAGTTATAGAGCCATTGATCAAGTCCTTTGCTCTCAAGAAGATAGAAGATTGATACGTCTCCGTCGTATCTATAATTTTTGATTGTTCCATGCGAATATTATTCTATACTTTTGGCAACTTTTTATACTATTTTTGGGATTAACATATTGATCCAGTGCCCAGTGCCAGTTCTTGTCTGTTGCATGTTTTATGTTTCGCAAAAACCCAATATCAAACAGAGTCCAAACAGGATAAAAACGGACGGAGAATTATTTTGGAATATTTGGGATTTTCCGGAGGAAGAATCAACGCGAAACGGTGTCCGAGGTGGCCACGAGACAGGGGGGCACACCCTCCCCCCTGGGCGTGCCTGGCACCCTCGTGGGCCACCCGTAAGGCGGTTGATGCCCTTCTTTTGCCGCAAGAAAGCTAATTTTATGAGAAAAATATGGGCGAAAATTCACCCCAATCGGAGTTACGAATCTCCGGATATAAAAGAAACGGTGAAGGGGAAGGATCTGAGAACGCAGAAACAGAGAGAGACAGAGAGACAGATCCAATCTCGGAGGGGCTCTTGCCCCTCCCACACCATGGGAGCCAAGGACCAGAGGGGAAACCCTTCTCCCATCTGGGGAGAAGGTCAAGGAAGAAGAAGAAGAAGGGGGGCTCTCTCCCCCTTGCTTCCGGTGGCGCCGGAGCGCTGCCGGGGGCCATCATCATCACCGCGATCTTCACCAACATCTCCACCATCTTCACCAACATCTCCATCACCTTCCCCCATCTATATTCAGCGGTCCACTCTCCTGCATCCCGCTGTACCCTGTACTTGAACATGGTGCTTTATGCTTCATATTATTATCCAATGATGTGTTGCCATCCTATGATGTCTGAGTAGATTTTCGTTGTCCTATCGGTGATTGATGAATTGCTATGATTGGTTTGAGTTGAATGTTTTATAATTTGTGTTGTCCTATAGTGCCCTCCGTGTCGCGCAAGCGTGAGGGATCCCCGCTGTAGGATTTGCAATATGTTCATGATTTGCTTATGCTGGGTGGCGTGAGTGACAGAAGCACAGACCCGAGTAAGTAGGTTGTTTGCGCATGGGATAAAGGGGACTTGATACTTTAATGCTATGGTTGGGTTTTACCTTAATGATCTTTAGTAGTTGCGGATGCTTGCTAGAGTTCCAATCATAAATGCATATGATCGAAGAAGAGAAAATATGTTAGCTTATGCCTCTCCCTCAAATAGAATTGCAATAGTGATTACCGGTCTAGTAACATAGTCAATTGCTTAGGGACAATTCCGCAACTACTACGACCACTTTTCCACACTCGCTATATTTACTTTATTGCTTCTTTATCTAAACAACCCCTAGTTTATATTTACGTGTTCTTTATTATCTTGCAAACCTATCCAACAACACCTAAAAAGTACTTCTAGTATCATACTTGTTCTAGGTAAAGCGAACACTAAGCGTGCGTAGAGTCGTATCAGTGGCAGATAGGGCTTGAGAGAATATTTGTTCTACCTTTAGATCCTCATTGGGTTCGACACTCTTACTTATCAAAAGAGGCTACAACTATCCCGTATACTTGTGGGTTATCACAGATCTATTCAGGAAGTGGAAGAATGACCTGAAAGCAAAGTTTATCGACAAAGAAAAGACACCAGAATTCATCGGCCAGTACAAGAAGCTCAGAGATCAATGGGACGCATTTGTGGCCAACAGGAAATCGGAGAGGAGTAAGAAGATGTCAGCGATAAACAAGATAAATGCTGCGAAGAAGGAGCATCACCATCGCACGGGGTGAGGTGGCTGCCTCAAAGCCCGACCGTTGTGGGCCAAGGCTGAGAATGACCTGCTTGATAAAGGGGTCGAACCAGAGACACTGAACTGGCCAGACTGTTGCCGGACTTGGTTCTTCGAGGTTGGCGAAACCTTGGACCCTGTAACAAGGAAGTGTGTTTGGACGCGTGAGCAACTACGAATACCTGTCAGAAGCTTCAGCATTATATCTCTGCAGTGCAGGAAGGGACGTTCGTTCCAGAGAGAGAGAAGGACGAGCTCACAATAGCCCTCGGGAATCCTGAGCACCCTGGATGAACACGAGGCACGCCAGGCTCCGTTCTGTGGAAGGCTGGGTTTCTGGACGCATGCGATTACAAATGCCAAGAGAGGAGGAGGAAAGTGGAGCAGAGCGAACTGCAGGAGCTGCACGCAAGGGTGCGAAAGCTAGAGGAATGAGATGTAGTTCAAAGCAAGTGACCTACCGAACCTACCCCCGAAGCTACCCCGCCATCTCAGCGGAGAAGCAGTGTGGCTTCCACCGAGCTGCTTCGGGTGGATCCTGTCTTCACGGCTCTTGCTAGTTACCCCGTGGATGCTATCACAGAGTCTCAACATTGCCACCTTATGACGCAATGGCAGAACTACAAAGTCAAGGGGGCTGTTGGCTCTGCTCGACCTCCTGAACCCGGCGCAACTTTTCACTGTCGTCCAATTCTAGAAGGATATGTTAGGGTGACGATGGACGAAATAACGAAGGGATTTGAGGAGCTCGTGCTTGACCACCCTACTGGTGAAGGGGAGACTCGGCTGGGTTCTGCTCTGAACACTCCATGCCTATGGTGGAAGGAGCTCATCAACCTTCCGAACTGGACGCGTCCGCCTCCTCCTCCTACTCCGGTGAGTCAGGGCACTCCGCCTCCTCCTCCGCCTGCTCCTCCGGCGAGTGATCAGGGCACTCTGCCTCCTTCTCCGGTTGTCGTGGCACTCCGCCTTCTTCTCCGCCTGCACCGGCACTCTCGGCCAGCCAGCCTCCTCCTTCTCTGCCACGTCAGCAAGGGCGGAAGAGACCCGCCGCTGCTCCGGCTGCTCCGGAGCGTCGTAGTCCTTCTCCTCCGCCTTGTAAGCAACGGACGAAGAAAGGTGCAGCCGCTCGGCCTGCTCCGGCGTCTAGCAGTACAGCCAGAGGCAGGAGGCAATACAGATTCGGTCCATCTCTCAAGACTCCAGAAAAGTTACCATACGAGATGACCGCACAGGAAAACGAGGAGATCTGTCAAGCCCAAGTGAAGGACTACTTTGAAACGCAAAGAGCTAAGAGACATCCACCTACGAAGTAGAAGATAGATCCGGTGAAAGCGAAGCGCACTTTGGATGCCCTGCAGTGACCACCACTGTCTCCACCGCAAACCAACTATGAGCGCATTACTGAGAGGACATATAAGGAAGCGAAGCGGTCGGGAAGTACTTGCAGTGACAAAAGGTTACAAGAACGAAGAAGTGGAGAAAAAATTCCCCAGCTCGGCGAACAAACGAATCAATCGTGCCCCCCACTCAAGGTGTCTAGTGATATCGTCGCTAATCATCCGGGGATCTCGCCCGGTACCAATCTTGCAGATTACATGCACGAGATGATGCACATTTTGATATAATGGAGGTGGACGAATTCAAATACGAGTACGGGAAGCCTCTCGTCGAAGATGGAACTACTCTAACAACGATGATGCAAAGATTCCATGATTGGTACATGGAAACCTGCAGAAAGCAGTCAGCTGGGAAGAAAATCGATACTTTGACGCTGAAAGTTAAAGAGGATCAGCACGACCTTGTTGGCATTGAGGAGTTGTCTGTTCCATTTGAGGAGTTCTTCCGGTTTTTCAATCTAAAGGCCCTCGATAAATTAACGGTCACTTGCTACTGTCTGTAAGTACTACTTCTGTCATTAAGTCTCTATATATAGCTCAGCTCTTTCATTGTATATATATATAATTATCCTCACTATATTATGCAGATTGAAGATCGTCTAATGCAGAAAAGTTGAAATGTATGATATCGGGTTCATTAACACAAATCTCATAGATGAATTTACGGTTACATTTCATGCCAAAGAAACTGAGGACAACTTGCTACGATAGGTGGTAATAAATCAAAACAAAGATACAATATTCTTTCCGTACAACTTCAAGTGAGTGTTACTGTCTTGTGCATATTCGGTTTCCCTTAATTACTACTCGAGGTTATAGTAATTAATGTAATTGATGAGTTATGCATGCGTGCGCAGGTTCCACTATTTTCTCCTAGAGATTAAGCTTGAGCAGGGACTAGTAAACGTCTTAGACTCGAGACGAAAAGATCCTAAGGACTATGCAGACATGTCTAAGATGCTCGAGAAGTAAGTTGAATCGATCAATATCGCACCATATCGGCAACTTTGTTCATTTCACGATATCAAGTAATTGTTTTCTTTGTCTCGCTGGATTTGGAAAGTATTCACCGCACAAGTTACTTCATTGCGGCGGGATCTGTGATGGAAATACCCGAAAGTAAGTACTACTAGCTAGCTAGTTCTGCGCATCTCCCGTTGATTCTAGCTACTTTCATCAATGACATTTATAATGCTTCATTATCAATTTGATTGACCTCTGTTTCTCGTAAAGTGCTTGTGGCAGGAAGACGGGAATAATTATTGTGGATACTATGTCTGCGAGTTCATCTACAACGCGATGATCAAGAATAGGCGGGGCTACTCTAAAAGACAATATGAAGTGCGTAAGCAAAAATATTCACAAGTTTATTTTAATACCATCATTTCTGTTCAGTTTCATTCATATATATGTATTGACCCCCTTATTCAAATTAGATGTGGGAGATGCGGAATGAACTCCTACCAGAAGATCGCATGCGAGCAATTCAAGAGGAACTGGCTGGATTCTTTCTTGACTACGTCATCAATAAATCCGAAGAATACCACCATGCATGTGGAAGTTGAGTTTATATGCCTACTAGAAATCCCCATATTTCCAACGGTGAAATGTTATATCCGACGGACCATCGGATATTACGGTAATAGCCGATAGTAGTGTCAATGGCCGACGGTTATTGTCAACCCACAAGTATCTCTACTAATAACCGACGGTATACTAGATTTCTTGACGGTGAAAATCCAACTCTCGGGTATCCAATTTAATGCCCGACGGTCCATTGTAATGTCCGACGGTTTTTGCTACACCCTCGTTTATTATATGTAATGCCCGACGGTTTTTTCTACACCCACGGGGATTACATGTAATGACCGACGATTATATCTAATATCCGAAAGTGAAATAAAACTCTCACCTATGAGTGAAAATGGGCAACAGTACTTGTGTGACTCTCGGTTATTTGAGAAAATACCCGATGGGGGATGGCAATAACCGGCGGTTAACTTTCACTCTCGATGATATGATTCAGTGGATGACGATGATAAAGTTGTGGAACGATCAACTGTTGTATTCTAGATAATTTTTGTGTAAGTAAATTTCCAGAAATTAGGTCTAGCATTCTTACTGTAATTGTGTATTACTATTTTTCATTTGTAGATGGTTAAAAAATTGGTCCAAAACAATACAAATAGGAACGTTTTAAAAGCACATGTTTTAAAAGAATGTGCACGTACAATGTATCATGAGGAAGGAGCTTGTTGAGAGTCAAGAAGAAGCCGTTGTCCCCGACCTGGTCCCCTATCTTCTCCGACGGTGTTGCCGGCCAGAGTAGAGAAGGGAAGAGGCGACGCGGATTTTTGGGACATGCAGCCACGCACTGGCGAAATCCAGCCCGTCCGTGCGTGCGTCGCGATGGCTAATTAATATAGCCCATTCGCAAATACCGGGCAGTTTAGTTACCAACTCAGTGAATACGTTCGCTATACACCACGGCTGTGACCCAGGGCGGCATTTAAGTTAGTACGACAGGTTGCAGGGCAGATGCGTGTATTCATTACCTCTGCTGAAATTAATTTGCTGTGACGCATGTTGGCTGCTTGGTCGATTACTTATTGCGGTTGGGGTGGTTACGGTGCAATCGATGCCGTCCCTGCTACTTGTCGTAGTTTAATTAGTTTAGCACTTGGTCACGCGATTAGCGCATTACTCACTACGTCTACCTCCGTCGAAGACGGGCTTAGTGCTCCATGCTCACAAACGATGCTTCGTTGCTATTTGAGTCATTGGATAAAAATCAAAGGGATATGATCAGACTGGTAGATGGATTGTTGAAACATTGCGGAACAGTCATGTTATTTTATCAAAATCAACCAACAACTCATGTCTCCCTGCCCTCTAAATAACTCCGTGTGCGCTTAATTTTTTGCTTCAAGCAAAAAAGGGGTCATATATTTTAAAACGAAATATCTGATTTGGAAATGTTTTGACTGCCTTCTTTGTTTCGAAAAGATCTTTGAATCAAGATTCATATTAGGTATATCTTCGAAAATTAATATTTCTTGCCTTTTCGAACTTAACTCGAATTAAACTTTGCAGAATAGTCCTGATGCTTAATTAATAACATGAATCAGAGTGTTTTTGTATATTTTGCGGTAGAGAGGCTGCTCATCACGTGTGCCTTCATCGTGTCCCTTCCAACATAATCGAAAGGCCCATGATCCATCGGAGCATTGTATCACTTGAGTCGCGGTATCACCAGATATGTTGCCCGCATGTGGGCTGCCAGATCGTTGAATTATTGCCGTTGGGCTGCTGGGTGTGGGATTAATGTACGCGCTGCCTCGCGGGCCATGCATTGCATGTGTCAGGTGCACATACACACACTATGCTGAATGCTATACGACGAGGTGAATTCCTTATACGGCCGGAGGGTATTAAAGCTGCACGCATCACGCGGCAGCGCGGTGTGGATTTCCGACGCGCGTGGTGGCATGTCCACTCGCGATTTATCGAGGGAAGAGGTGCTTAGTATAGTCTTGTATACAATGTTTGGGACTATGTTGCGTTGTCACCGTTGGCACATGGCACTGGTGGAAAAAGGGCCTTTGGTCGCGGTTCACAACTGCCATTAGTCGCGGTTGCGCAACCGCGACAGACCGTGCGCGACTAAAGGCCCCCCCCCCTTTAGTCGCGGTTGCTTAAGAACCGCGACTAAAGGCCCGTCCACGTGGGCGCCAGGTGGCCGTCGGGGCGGAGGACCTTTAGTCGCGGTTCTTCTGGCCAACCGCGACTAAAGGCCGCCGCAGGTTTAGGGTTTTAGCCCCCCCCTAAACCTGTTTTCTGTTTAATTTGTATTGTTTTATTTCTTTTGTGCTTTATTTTAATTTTGAAGGAGTTTCATATATTCTACGGTACTACATACATGCATATGAATGTACAATTTCAAATAAATTTGAAATTAGAACCAAAAAGAATTCAAGAGGAATATACAATATATATTCAATATCATCGGATGACCATATACAATTTTGAACAAGTTTCCATACATGATTTAATGCATATAAAGTTCTACGTCCTCGTAATAGTGTTCTCCTTTAGGATGGAGGACTTCCCTGCTGAACCATCCAGCTAGTTCCTCTTGAAGTGGCCGGAAGCGAGCTTCTGGACTAAGCATCCACCGGAGGTTATTCCTCTGAGCATTGGTATCACTCGGAACCCGCTCAGAGGTGTATCTCCGGATCATCTCACAGACATAGTATCCACATAGATTGGTCTCCGGTGGCTGAATATCCCCAGCATTCTTAGCCTTTAACATTTTGAATTCTAGCTCTTTTTTGAATTCACCGACCTTTGTATCTACGAACCGTCTCCAAACCCTACGAGGCAAAGAAAATTAAATGAACAAGAGAGTTATTAATTAGTTACTTGATATTAGGAAATGAACGAAATAGGCCGATCGATATAGAGCGCAAATGAATGAAAATAATTACTTCTGCAGCATTCTTCTCATGCCGCCCCAAAGCTTTGGATCCATATTCACAGAGTCGTGGACGAGACATTCTGAGGTGTTAACTTTAATTACTAGCAGAATCCAGTGGAACCTGCGGACACGATACATGCACAGTACGTCATGCATAACTCATCGATTAGCCGGCCACATACCATGCATGGAGTAAACAAAAGAGAATGTGCTCAAGACAGAAACACTCACTCAAAATGGTAAGGAAATAGAATATCACTTTTGAGTTCATGCTTTGTAAGAAACTGCCACAGGTCTGCCTCCACGTCGGCGGGGTAACGCTCCAACACATGTCCATTAACGATGTGTGGGTCAATGAACCCAACATCATGGATGTTCCTTACTCTGCATTCCTTAATCTTCATTCTGCATGTATAATAGCGGACACAACAATATAGTTAGGACATATATATAGTGCAGGCAATATGAACGAGATGGGGTAGAAATTAATAAATCACTTACAGAACGTAGCAACTGATGATAGATTTATCGAGCTCGCGCAGATTGAAAAGCTGGAACAATTCACTCAGTTCAATTTGTACATAGTAATGTTTGAAGTGATGCTCATGTCTAACTTCCGCATAAATATATTCTTTGGCGTTTTTATTTTTTATGTAACCCTTGTACCATTTCAGCAGACCTTTCATTTGTGGAGGTACATCCTTTTCCTGCGCAGGCTCGACGAGAGGCCCATTCTTGACATATGTAATTACTACCTCCTTCACTGGCGCCTCATCAAGGCCTAACAGTTCACGAAGAGTAATACCTAAGTTGGCTGCTTGTTCTCTGGCACTCGTTACAGTCAATCCCTGTGCTGCCGCAGCTTGTATGATCTCGGGGTCATCCGGACAGAAGGCTTCCACTATAAGCGGGGCAATCGATTGTTTACTTTGTTCCCCGAGCTGGGCAACTTGTTTCCCGCTTTTTTTACTTTCGGCCTTCTCCCGCTCTTTGTTCTCCTTGAACATGAGTGCCTGCCTGCGAAGTTCACGTGCATAGTCGTTAGGCAGATTCTTCGCGGCTTGGGACGGTGTGCTCAAAAATGACTTAGCCCACTTCTTTTGCTCATCAGAAAATACTGGCTTGGGCTCGGGCTCTCTTTTCTTCTTGCAGTCCGCCTTCCATTTCTCCAAATCAGCAGCCGCGGCCGTGTCGACTTCCTCGGCACTACGTTCCCAAGGCCTTGTGGGGAGAGGCTTCAGTGATGGCTCCGGTACCTTTGTGGTCTTAGGTACATAAGGGTCCGGGTTAATAATCCAGGACTGCTTCTGCTTCTTTGCTGGAGGTGGATTGGGGGGCGGCGTCTGATCACCCGCCGGACGAGGACTGGGGGGCGGCGGCTGATCACCCGCCGGACGTTGTGGACTGGGGGCGGCGTCGGCTGACGTGACGGAGGTGTAGGTGAACTGCCACCACCACCACCACCACCACCACCACCACCACCGCCACCGCCACCACCACCACCGTAGGGGGGTGGACTTGTTGTCCTTGGCGCCTCGCCTGGAAACTTGATAAACTTCTTTTGCCATAGAATGAAATGGCGCTTGACATCTCCAAGTCTTTTCTCCCCTTCAGGTGTAGCAATGTCAATCTCCAGGTCCTCAAACCCTTGGACTATGTCCTCCACCGTGACACGAGCATAGCCATCTTGAATGGGGTTGTTGTGGTGGAGTGCTCCAGGTAAACATGGTAAAGCACTGCCGATGGCTACCTTCATGGACATGTTCCCGATAGGATAATACAGATGACATTCTTTCATCTCCTTTATATCGTCCACGGGGTAGCGAGGAGGCTCCGGTGAAGTAATTTCGACCACCAGAGGCTCCGGTGCAGTAATTTGGACCACCAGAGGCTCCGGTGCAGTAATTTCGATCGTCGGTGCATCTGCACCAGCTGGTGGGGCCTCCGTGGAAGCCACGCTGCTTCTCCGCTGCTGGCTTCCGAGATCCGCTGGATGATCTTCACGCTGCACCCGAGCTGCATCTCTTTCGGCTACTAGTACACTCATGGTTTTCTTCATCACATCAATTTCCGATGCCAACCGCGCCACAACATCTGCTTCCCGATCCATCTTTCTCTTACGGCTTCTGTAACCGTACGGGTCATCGTTCTGGGGGAACCCTATTTTCCACGGAATGTGCCCCATGCCTCGTACACGTCCTCCGTGTTCAGGATTCCCGAGGGCTTTTGTCAGCGCGTCGTTCTCTCTGTTGAACTTGATCTTCCCCTGTTGAGCATCCCTCATTGCGTTAATAAGGGCTTGGGTGGGTTTAATTAATTTGCCCCGGTAAACACACTCCCCTGTCTCCGGGTTCAGCGTTCCCCCATGCCCGTACCACCAGCTTTTGGCCCTTGGGTCCCATCCCTCCGTACCTGGATGGATTCCTCGCGCCCTCAGCTCGTTCTCCATCTTCTCCCACCTAGGCTCCCAAAGGCGATACCCTCCTGGCCCCATAACATGATTGTACTCCTTCTTAGCCGCATTTTCCTTATTTTTTTTCGATATTTGAATGAACTGCTCCGATTTCTTTTGCTTCACAAATTCTGGCCAATCATCTTTCAGTTTCTCATATTGTCCTTTGAAATCCGGAGTCTTGTTCTGCTTGACAAAGTCATGGGCTAGATTTTGCTTGAATTTCCGGAATGCGTCGGCCATCTTATGAAGAGCGAACTGTTTGACTAGCCTCCTCCTCTCCTTGTTTTCCTCAGTCTTGTTACCCTCCTCATCGAATTTGTTGTATTCCGGAGGTAGAACGAAATGTTCCATAAGCTTCTTGAAGCAATCTTTTTTTGTTCTCTTATCGACAAAAGTGAAACCATCAATTCGTGCCTTCTTTGGCTCATTCCACTCCTGGACGGTGATCGAGACGTTGTCTCTAACAATGGCTCCGCATTGGCTGACAAACTTGGTGGCGTTCTTGCGGGGCTCCAGCGGCCTGCCGGTTGCACTGTCGACAACCTCGATGGTGCATGTTTCTCCTTGTTTCATCGTCTTGGTTGCGCCACGCTTTGACGACGTACTCGATTGTTTCGACGATCCGGCCGAGGGCTAAAATAAGAAAGAGTCGCGCGCGTTAGTACACACATATTTATTCAAATCAGTTAGTTTGTATCACCAGAGGCTCAATGTATATATATACCTCGGCGCCGGAGGTGGTTGCTACTTCCATTTGAAGATCGTCGTTTATCGACATTTGTTCGGCATCATCTTGCTGACGGCGCCCTTCATCTTCACCGTCAAGGTTCAGATAAGAAGAGATATCATCTTCTTCTTCTCCGGTCGGCACATATAGAATATCGCCGTTTATGATGCCGAACATATGTGCTTCACCGTCCGGATCATAGTTGTCCATAATCGGGTCAGCTCTATCGTCCGCCATTATGTCAGTCCTGAAAACATGTAGTAAAAACAAATTAATTAAGTGAAGAAGGGGGGCGGTGGCGGTGGCGGTGGCGAAAGGGCGGTGGCGAAAGGAGGGGGCGAGGAAGGGGTGGGAGAGGGTGTCACGGTAGAGCGCGAGACGGGGCGGCAGACGACGGCGTCACGGAGAGGGGAGGCGAGGACAACACATTTATAACCCTCGCCGTCCCTCTCGATCCCTAAAAAAACACCGCGCGCATCGCCACCCCCCTCGCCGCCCCTCTCCGTATAAACAAATTGTCCGAACAGAGCTTGGAGTAGACTGGCTAGGGTTTGGCCAGGGATGCGGATGGAGACGAATATATGTGGGGTCGGGATGGCCCATGTGCAGGGCGGGGGGTGCTGGCCACACTCTTTTTTCTTTTCTTTTTCATTTCATTTCATTTTTTCTTTTCCTGTTTTTATCCTTTTCATCTTTAAAACAATTCAGTATATCAAAATATAGCAATGAAAAAAGATATTTGAGAAATCATAAAATGTATGTGAATTCAAAAAAATGAATCATAAAATGTTCATGGATACAAAAACATTGTGATTTTGCAAAAAAAAAGGTTTTCAAAAAATATTGATGATTTTGTGGAAAAAACAGGAATAAAAACAGGAATAAAAATATTCATGACATATTCGTGAATTTAAAAATTATTCGTGTATTTCAAAAAATTGATTTTATTAGACACAAAAAATTATTTCACGTATTTTCACGTATTTAATTTTAAAAATTCTTTCTTTATTTCTTCTTCCTTTTTTTTCTTCTTTCTTTTTTTCTTCTGTTGTTTCTTCCTTTTTCTTTTTTTCTTCCTTTTTCCTTTTTTCTTCCTTTTTCTTGTTTTTCTTCTGTTTTTCTTTTGTTTTCTTCTTCCTTCTTTCTTCTTCTTCCTTTTTCCTTTTTCTTTCTTCTTCTTCTTCCTTTTTCTTCTTCCTTCTTCTTCTTCTGCCGGCGCGCGAAGGACGGCAGGCAGGGCCA
>NC_041386.1:722801028-722826301 GCF_002162155.2 Triticum dicoccoides
TCTAGGACTTTCCAATATTCTAGCTCCCAGAATATAGATTTCTTCTTCCACATGGCTGCGTGCCCGTCAGCTCCCTTCGGAACTGATTGTCCGCCAGGACCCTTTCCAAAGATGACTTTCAAATCCTTGACCATATCAAATACCTCAGCACCAGTGCGTTCCGCAGGCTTCGGCCAGTGATCTGCCTTGCCGTTGTAATGCTTGCCTTTCTTTCTTACTGGATGAATTTTCGGAAGAAATCGACGATGCCCAAGGTACACGTTCTTCTTACAATTTGGCAAATGTACACTTTCAGTCTCATGTAAGCAGTGCGTGCATGCATTGTATCCCTTATTTGACAGTCCCGAAAGGTTACTAAGAGCAGGCCAATCGTTGATGGTTACGAAAAGCAACGCTCGTAGGTCAAATTCCTCTTGTTTGTGCTCATCCCACACACGGACACCACCCCACAGCTGTAAAAGTTCATCAACTAATGGCCTTAGGTACACATCGATGTCGTTGCCGGGTTGCTTCGGACCTTGGATGAGCACTGGCATCATAATGAACTTCCGCTTCATGCACAACCAAGGAGGAAGGTTGTAGATGCATAGAGTCACGGGCCAGGTGCTATGGCTGGAAATCTGCTCGCCAAAAGGATTCATGCCATCCGTACTTAGAGCAAATCTTATGTTCCTTGCGTCAGCTGCAAAATCTTTGAACCATCTGTCGATCTTTCTCCATTGCGTTCCATCTGCGGTGTGTCTCAACTCCCCGTCCGACTTACGGTCCTCTTTGTGCCATCGCAACAACTTGGCATGCTCTTTGTTCCTGAACAGACGTTTCAACCGTGGTATTATAGGAGCATACCACATCACCTTGGCGGGAACCCTCTTCCTGGGTTTCTGGCCCTCAACATCGTCACCAGGGTCATCGCCTCTGATCTTATAACGCAATGCAGTGCATACCGGGCATTCATTCAAATTCTCGTATTCACCGCGGTAGAGGATGCAGTCGTTGATGCATGCATGTATCTTCAGAACCTCTAAACCTAGAGGGCAGACAACCTTCTTTGCTTCGTACGTACTGGCGGGCAACTCGTTATCCTTTGGAAACATATTCTTCAACATTTTCAGCAAGTTTTCAAATGCCGAGTCAGCTACACCTGCCTCTGCCTTCCATTTCAGCAAATCCAGTGTGCAGCCCAGCCTTTTCAGACCATCATCGCATCCGGGGTACAGCGCCTTTCTGTGATCCTCTAACATGCGATCCAAATTCTCCCTCTCCTTTTCAGTTTCGCAGCGTCTCCGTGCATCAGCAATGGTCCGACCAAGATCATCAACGGGATCATCACGTGCCTCTTCTTCACCTTCCCCTTCACCTTCAGCATCCTCCATGAAAGTATCACCGAAATGAGCAAGATAGCTTTCATCGATGAAATCATCCCCTTCTTCATCTTCTTCCATTATAACCCCTCTTTCTCCATGCTTGGTCCAACAATTATAGCTTGGCATGAAACCGTGCCGAAGCAGATGCATGTGAACATCTCTTGAGGAAGAGTAACCCTTCTGATTCTTACAGATAACACATGGACAGATAACAAAACCCCCCTGCTTGTTCGCATTAGCCACTACGAGGAAATCTTTCAAACCCGTAGTGAACTCGCCGGAGAGTCGGTTACCGTACATCCATTGTCGATTCATCTGCATTATTATAATATAAAATATATAATTAACCATCATGCATTTGTTAAACTAACTAGCTACAAACAATATAAATTAAACAATGAACTGCACACATGCATATTTTATCAATGACACACATGCATGAAAGGTTCAAGTTGCTAACCGCGATCGAGGAGGAAAAAATAAATGAGGAACCTCAAGTGTGGCTCCAACACTTCATATCATGTTTGTTTCACCCTCTTAGGGTATTTCATCAAACACCTTGTGTGCATAAGAGGAACCAAAAGCAAACCTACACCCCCTTGTGAAGCTTGTGAAGAGAAGTGGCACCAAATGGCTAAGTGAGTGTGCTGAACTGGTATATATAGGGGAGGAGCTTTAGTCGCGGTTGGCCTGGCCAACCGCGACTAAAGGCCTTTGCGCACCTTTAGTCGCGGTTGGCCTGGCCAACCGCGACTAAAGCCCCTCACGTGCACCAGCTGGCCACCGAGCGCCCTGGGCCCAGGCCTTTGGTCGCGGTTCGTCTGCCGAACCGCGACTAAAGACTTCATTAGTCGCGGTTCCTACACTTTCGCGACTAATGGGGCTGGACGGAAGCCTCTTTTTCTACCAGTGTGGCGTCTTTCCAAACTGGAGTGCATTTGCCCCGGCGCCGCCTCCGAGCAGTGACTGGTGACTCATGAAGCTCACGAGAAATCTAATTTAAACATTTAGAGACTTATAATGCTAACTAAGTTTTATTGTAAAAATATATTCCTCTTTCTTTTGGTTAAATCAATTCGTGATGATATCTTTCTCTACAAGTATTTACAATAACTAGTATTCTAGAATGTTTATTTGCAATTTCGAATGAGAAGTTTTATCTCTATATTTGTAATTTACCAATCTGGTTGTAGATTTTGCATACTACCTTGGTTTTGATCCTAGAAACAATTTCATCCATTCCAATAAGACAAATGATTTCAATGTGCGTAACTTCTTCCTTCGAGATGATCATGAGGATGCCTACATCAACATGCCAAAATTACAACGAGTTTGAATTGCAATACCTACCCCTCTGTACATAGTTCTTCATGAAGAGTCTAAGAATCATTGGTCATATTGTGGTTATCAAGTTGCTATGAAAGAGAGCTGCTATGTGCCTATATGTGTACGCCATATGATGTACAATTTACGTTGTACGACGTGTCGTGCCAAATATCGATTGATTTATCGAGTGGGTCTGACACATGTCAAACTGTAGCATTAGCCAAATGTACAAAGATCAGACACGGAAATTTCGATCATGTAATTACCTTTCATGGGAAATATAAAATAATTAGTTTCAATATGGTAGAAATTTATTTTTTACTGAAATACGTGTGGAATGTATCTTTTTGGAATCTTATAAAAAAAATGTGACTTACGGCAAGACTAGGAACCATTTTCATCTCCCGCCATTATTTCCCACTTGCCACTTACCATTTTTTTTTCATACGGCACATCTTCTATCCGCCACGTGCCCACGCCCTCCCATCTCTCACCTTTCACTCTGAAACCTCCCACGCCTCTTCTCCTAGCCAACTTCTTCGCCGCCGCCATGCGCCAATCCCGCTGTCGCCTGTTGATCCGGCTGCGCATCTCCATCCTCGTCGCTCTCCCCGGCCCAGCAAGGTCACCAACTTCCTTGGCTCTTCCTCCCGACGCGAAATTGTCCTCTCGACTCCCGTCTCCGTCTTCGTGGCCCTCAGATCCAGCAGCCCCCGGCACAACGGTGCCGGATCTGGCCGGCTTGACCTCGTTGCCCCAGCCAATAGGTGCTCGGCACCGCTCCTCAGGACCGCGGCGGTCTTCTTCGTCGATTCTCTCTTTCTCCAGCTTCCACGACATGAATCGGCCCCTTCCTGAAGCTCCTCCTCATCCGAGTGGCCACCTGATGTCGCCAGTAGACCAAGCTCACTCCCGCCTTCGCCCGCCGTACCTGATCTGGTCGCCTCTTCCTTTGCACAATTTGTCGAGCAGGTCATGTACGTGGCGTATGTGCTGTTGTAATGGATGCCAGGTTTGTTTTCTGGTGCTTGGGTGCAGGATTTGCTCCTGTGGTTCAAGTTGAATACGGGGGAGATGGAGGAGATGTGCCATGGCGGCCTACTGTGGTGGTGAGATTCAGGTTCTACATCGAGGCATGGTTGTTTGCATGTCTGTTTAGGTCTATTTCTTTGTATGGTTGCTGAAAAACAAAGCCAAGCCTATTAGTTTGGAAAATAAAGTCAAGCCTATGTGTTGAAAAATAGTTTGATTAACTAGCAAATGGACATTTGGTGCCGGTGAGGTGACCTAGCTAGCTTGTGTTCATGCATGTATTTTTGCTTTTTGGTCAAGGCTAACTAGTTGCAGCAGTTGGCACTAGTACATAAGGGAAGCACTATGTCAGCGCGTGTTATCAGGTTCGAAATGTATAATTCACTACTATATAGCTTAACTAGCAGTCCCTGCCAAGCAAACCGGTTAACATTGAAGAGGCCCTTCATTCATGTAGTACGCACATTCCTGGTTATTTTTCCTTCAGTTTTGGTTTGTAGATGTAATTCTAAGTCTTGCAATCTCGCTTTTGCTTTTCTTCTCAGTATTTTGTAGTAGTTCTGTAACATTTAGCTCATGTGCCTAAGGCTGATGCAGCCACTGACATGTTAACATCAGTCCCGTGTGTTCTTTCTCAAAGATGTAGAGCAGGGGTTCTTATATGCACTATGCTATCATGCAGGTGTCAGTTGGAGGCCTATCTGAAGAGCAACAATATAAAGCTCCTGAGCTTAGGCACATGAATCAAGCGCCCAGAATCCAGTGGTCTACTGAGCCAGTTGTATGCTGGGCGAGGAAGAGTGGAACAGTGAACTTGGCCTCGCAAGGACACCCCCTTCGGTTGATGACCTTTTCCAATCATGATGACCTCCTGCCGCTGCTGAAGGTATTTTGTTCCTTCTCTTTTCATCTGCAAACTGCAGAGTATCTTGTTTGTTCAATTCTTAGAGCATCTCCAATAGCATGTGTATATTTGGATGTCTATATATTCATATAGACAATGGTCTAAAAAGATTCCCTCATATACACATCCAGTTTTGCATCAGAACGTCTATATACAGTGACCATGACAGGTGTGCCGTTGCTGGGGAGAGGAAGAAATCATGACTACAGCTGAGTTTAGACAACGCCTTCACATTGTCCAGGCATGGACATTGTCGAGGTCGATTTAGAGGATGTGTATATTTGGACAACCATATAGACAAGCTGTTGGACGCCTGTTTTGGGCTCACGTCGTGGAAAACGAGTATAGACATCCATATAGACAAGCTATTGGAGATGCTCTTAGTACTACCAACATTTAATGGTAGCAAGCATCATCACAAATAGTGCAGAGCATACGTCAGTTAAAAAAAATGAAGAACATACCTAGCCAGGCAGAAGAGATATAGTTTAGTTGCATTCAAAGGATATTGCCTCGCACAAACAATTGAAAGTCTGCTCAATGGGACTTGCAAAACTACATTACTCGAGAAAATACATGAACATATTGTAATTGACCATTACTCCGCATAAAGCATTTTCTACTATTGCTTTTATTACCTGACTTGGCAAGTTTAACACATCTCATGGTAGGCTTGCAGCAACAGAACTATTAAGTAATTTATCTTTTGTGTTTGATAAATATAGGCCACATCTGATTCCGAAGTCGGATTTGAAAGGGATGAGATGATGTTCGTCAACATGATACTGAAAAGGTTAGTCCATCATCTCTTAGTCGTATATCCCATATAGTTATGTGTCAATTTTATTCTAGACAACATGAGCACGCTACGGATAACTTGCTTTGAGACATGCTCTTTTTGTTTGAGCCTGATTTCTTAGCTTACCACATTGCCTACGTTGTATTGTTGTACTATATATAATGTATGCACCTACTTATGCCCCATTTTCCAAGATGTGGCTCATAACTGAGATATATATCTTTAAACTGGCTGTTTTCTGTACATTAAATCCATCTTAATTACGTTGCTATAATCAATTAGAGTAAAATCATTTGCACAAAGAAAAACATTTCAACATTAGACAATATCATCAGGGATGTTTGACCCTCTGCCATGCGTCCTCCTTTCTAGCTTTTGTCTTTCCTTGTACTAGCTTGGCCTCTGGGTCCTCAGCTTTCGAGACTTTGATGCTTTTGTGAATGTACGTCAAGCTTGGTTTCATTATAGCAATCTTGGTCTAAGCATAGCACATGTGGTTCTGGACATCGGATTGTAACAGTTAATAGAAACACGTCATGTGCTTTGAATTATATGAATGTTACAAGTAATTCAAAAAGCATGAAGTGATATGAACCGCTGCAAACTTATAATGAGATTGACATCAGTGTGGTTTATTGGTAGATTATTCCATTTGTACATAGAGCAATGTGTAGTACTTAGTCTATTATTTGGATTGTTTCCTGCTGATTCATGTTACCCTGAAAATTGCATGCGAAGGATCAAAAGGTGAATACGCAGCCATACTGTTAGATTGCAACTAACCAGTCAATTATAACATCTAAGTTTTTTCACTGTATCCTCAATTAAATTTGAACTGCATTACATCATTTTCATCTCCCTTACAACTAGTCTAATCATTTCTTTGGAATTGGAAACAGAACTGGGGGAATTGTGATCTATGGCAAGGGTGATGAGGTCTATGGTGATGATTGTTATGATCTATATGGTGATGAGCATTATGATACATATGGTGATCAAGGGTGGCGTTTTAATTAATGATATTTCTTCAAGACATGCAATGTGAAGTTATGAAGTTACCTATTTTTTTTGCATTTCAAACTTCCTAGATAGATCATGATGATCAATGTAATTTTGATGCAACTCTTTTGATATTCTGAAAGGTGTGCTAAATATAATAGCATATGTTACTTGGTCAGCTCTGGGTTGTGAAATTATGAGATATATTTGAAATGGAAAGCTATACTTGAAGGGTGACTAATGGCCTACCATGCAACAAGCATCTCAGCTACACAATACGCCAATGGAAACTTCACACCGTCGATGAATCTATTTATGAGGGTGTTCGTCAGCCTCTCAACTATAGGAATCCCCGAAGGGGTGTATACACAGTCAACAATCATACTAGTTGACAGTTTGGTTCTCCTCTCGGCTATAACAAACCCTGAGGGTCAAATATATACCGTCATCTATTGCAAAAGTCGAAGGGAAGTCATTACTGTCGGAAAATAAATACCCGACGGGGAACCGTCAGCTATAAGCGTCGTCGAGTTTCTGTGAGCCGGCTGGTGACCAAAACATGTCCGACGGCTCATCGTCAGCTAATTACCGTGGGAGATGCTATTACCCTACAGTACCGTCGGCTATTACTGTAATGGCCGACCAAGCATAGCCGATGGCAGATTACCGACGGTGTACCGTCAGTTATGAAGAAATCCGACGGTGACGGTAATTTGACCCTCGGTTATAATGGAAAATCTAGTAGTGATGTTAGGGTATTGTAAGAGATCTTACACATTGTATATATATGTAGCCAGTAGCGTCAGTAAGATATACGAAAACTTGTTGTTCGACCAATCTCTCGGAGAAGGAGAGGTCGATCACTTCTGTATATGTTCATGACAATCTTCTGTACTTAATAGTTTCCTTCATTTGCTTACTAGCTAGCTAGCGTCTCGAGTCCTCTCTATATGTAGCGTCGACCAAGCACGGAGATAAGAGAGGACACTTCTCTCTATTAGCTAGCTAATACAATATATGAAACCCCTAAATTAACCCTACAAAACCCCCCACCCCCCCCCTTCAGAAAAAAAAACAAAAAACCCAGCCCCTAAAATGCTGACGTGTGGAAGCATTTTGGTCCCGGTTGGTGGCACTAACCGGGACAAAAGGCCGCCTGCCTGGGCAAGCAGCAACGGCCACGTGGAGACCCCATCTGTCTCGGTTCCTGGGCGAACCGGACTAAAGGGACAGGGCTTTAGTACCGACCCTTTAGTCCTGGTTCGGCAACTGGGACAAATGGCCCTCACGAACCAGGACGAATGGGCCTTTTTCTACTAGTGCCTCTATGGAGCCAGCCACTGGCGCCTGAGATTTATGACGAACTGCTTCCGAGGTGGTGCATCACCCCGACAGCGGGCTGATTTTGTGAATATTTTTGATTGGTGCAATTTACTCTCTGCCGAGATATATAGCCCAGTATATGTATATCTAGTAGCCCTCAAGGTGTGTGTTGGTCTAAACCCAAGATATATAGCCAGTATATGTATATCATCAATTATGTTTATGCAAGCAACCTGATGGCAGAAGCTGCTCGATTGGTAGGTTCTAAGAAAAAGACTATTGACTTGCATTTTTCTATCGAACATAGCATGATTTGAATAAGAGATTCACTCCTTATAGTGTTGCTTGGATCACTATTATGTGCATGCATTAGGACCAAATAGCTAACACAAAGTCACTTAGAAACAAAATCTGTTAACTCATACTACTTGGCAACTGCCTAGATAGTTAAATAGCCTTATTAATAGCTTACTTAAGGAATTCAATCCTTACTTTTCAATAGCTAGAAAAAAAATCCTTCTTTACCTTCATAGCTTATATCAATATTTTCAATCTTGACTTCTCAGTAGCTGTCCAAATAATTCTTTGGTTCCTTATTAGGTTATCAATATTTAATCCTTACATTTAGCAGCCATCTAAATAATCTATTGTTTTGGACTTCTGTTTCACAACTACAAAGTTAGTTAGTAATCTATTGGACCATGGGTTTTCCTATTATTAGTGCAAATGTACTAAAGTTTATATTGTATTTCACATGTTGTTCGTAAATTAAAATTGTACCCTAGACAATAATAATAGGGATATGGTGCACGCACCAAGTTATTTTGTTTCAAGAATACTACTATATATTTTTTTGTTTTTCAAATAACAGATTACGAGATTTGTGCCATGCTCTAGGGTAGAATTATTAATTGTGGCACTCAGGGTGGGTGAAAAGGAAGGTTTACAACCTATTATAGAATGTCCTAAAAATTCACATTGTTATTGTTCTCTACTAATTGTTTGTGTTCAACTCAAAATACCTTATTGATGTGAGTATACAAGCTATACCGACGGAGGCTACAGACATATGCGATGTTATTATTGAAAGGACTTCAGTTTCCCGTAGAGCATTATGTTTGAGTTTTGAACATTATCATAGTACTACCAATTGATATTAATGATTATGTCCATATTCATTTGGGTTGCAAATAGTTGTGTAGTTGTGAAGAAGTTTATATCTACTATGTTATATCAACTAATCAAAAACTAATTACACGACTAGACTGATAAAGCATAAGATTTATGTTATCAAACAAAGGTGACATAGAAATGTCAACTGATGTTAATATCTATATAAAATATTTATTCCAGATGAGAGCTTTAATGAGACATGAAGAAGAAGAGAAACAATGTGCCAATCCGTCTAACTATAATATTGAACAAAAATGTTTAAGGTCCATATGGTGCACTAAATCAAAATATAACATAATATATTATATAACTCCTTGAACTGATATTTCAACATATAGCTATTAATTTCTGTGATGTTTGATATGAGGTAAAGAATGATAAAGTGTCACGCAGGTACCATGCAGGCAATAGTACATACATCTCCGACAATTCAGCAAAGGTCCACACTTCTATGTCGATTGTCCATCATATACACTAACAAATTAGGATTGGATATGTGTTGTGGCACATTCAGGACAAGCACGTGCAAGGAAGCTCATCCATTAACCGGAAAGCATCTTATCTTTGCTTAATAATCAAATTTATGATAGTGATTAAGTAATGTCCGGCCACGTTGCAATTATAAATAAATTGTTCCATGCTCATATTCGTGAAAGTTATTAAACTCCAACCCATGTGAATGCATTATGCTTGCCTTACATTTTTACTGGAACTTTCTCGTAGGAAGGATAATAATAGATACAACATTGCTTATACGATCTATCATTTAGTTTTTAGAAATAGGTTGAGATATTTGTTAAAAAAGTATTTCTTTACTGCATATCTCACGAGTGTCAATAGTAATCAACCCTCTTATGTGGACCTAACTGAAGAAATATGTTCATCTTACGACAATCCTGAAAAAACTATACATGGTGACTCATTTGTATCTTTCTAGACACAAATATCTTTTATGACATTCTAATACCAAAAAGGATTCAATAACAAAAAAGCTTTTTAGAACACCCCCAATAATTAATGCTTTGCTTTCATAATTTACTAGCCCGTGCAGCAGCACGGGTTGATGACTAGTAATAACATATTTAGAAATGTAGTTTAGCTTAGGAAGAATGTATGCAAAATATGGACTACTGACACAATAGTAAGAAATCTTACCATGTTATTTTGATGGACATTACCGTAGTTCAACACGTGGACTAGTGCCATGTATTGAGCATAATTTTTGCTAATTTCATAATTGTTCTTGAAAGTCTCAACATCATTAATAAATGAAACCAGATAATTTTTCTCCTTGCAAGTTAGTTTTGCACCATAACTGTAGTAGGTATTGTCTACTACATTCGATACATTTCTTGGAGAATGGAAATAAGCTGTCAAGTATTTTTAAATCAACAATGTAATTTACTTAACAAATCTGTTTGACAAAATCACATAGAGGTAGAACTGTAAGCATATCCACATCCACCCAAATGTCGATATTATCTACAATATCATCTTCAGGACGAATATGGAAGGTTATGTTCATATCCTTGTGTAATCCATAGGCCTTGCATTGTGCTCTACAATTTGAGGAACCAAAATGTGAGTGATTTACTGCATTGTACAGCTTAACCCGAAAAGCATAACCATGTTGAGTCCTAAGGTGAGCTATCTCCGTCTCCATATTCTCACTATCTTTGAAACCGGGCTTCTCTAACCCATACCGTCTTGCATGCCAGGGGATTCACTACTTGAATTGTAAAGAAATGGAAATTATATGTTGAAGCAAAGAAGCCCAAGTCATGCTTAATTACGAAAAAAATACTTGTCATTGTTGCGTACCGTAAAAACTTCGAAGGTCGCATCTAGCTTGATGGTGAAGAACCTATCATTTTCCAAGTGAGGCCTGTCGCACATCCCCCGATCGTTGCCGTAGTAATCACAATCAGGGATCCTATCGTCGTCAGACATTTTCTGTGTTCATAATTCAAAGATTAAAAATCGATGGCAATTACCAGGAACTTAACACACATATCACTATTCAGCACGGGCTGACTTTCCGTATGTCGAGTCCTCCTTGAAAACTCTCATCTCACGTGGTGTATATGGTGGGTACTTCCTCTCTGTTATATGCGAACATCGGTGATGGTGGATCCTCCCTTCTTTCCCGAGTGCATTACATCAAAATGTCTAGAACACGAGAACGAAGGAGAAGTGACCCCCACGACAATAGTCGGGATTCTTCCACCCTGATATTTCTACCGTATATGGTGAACATTCCCTTAGAGATATTCTACCATCGGTGATGACCGCCTCCCCTCATTCTCTCATGCATTACCTAGGTATATCACGAGAAGAAGGAGAGGAAATGACCCCCACGACAACAGTTGGCAACCTTCCCGGGGGCTAGCCATAGTAGCAGCGCGGGCCAGGAAGCTAGCGCTATACCTACGAGGTTAGTTATAGCGTGGGGTTTGTGACCTGCGCTGCTACTATGGCTTGACCTAGGGGCACACTCAGGACCACTTAACAGTGGTGTCGGTTGGGCGTACCATCGCTACTACTAACATGTACTTGTAGTGCTTCTCTTTGGCCATCGCTACTGCTACTTAACAGTAGTGTGGTTACACTACCCCATGCTACTGCTAAGCATCTACATATAGGGTTTTCCCTAGTAGTGTTTCATGGCCAATGAGGATAGCTACCTTAATTGTAATGTTAAGCAAATGAATTTCCATGACTAGTTTAGTCCACCTTTTAAAATATATCCTCTCTTTTGACGTTTGAGCATATATTGCATCACTTATGGCTCATCCCTTGAACTATCCTAAATAAATATGATTATTGTGACGTGGTATAGGGTGGATGACTTGTAGTTGTTTATTAGTTCTGAAGTGTGCTCAATGGACCACAATATATATATTTGTTATATTCTAGAATCATAGCACACAATTTCCTAGATGTATTATATTATTTCACAACCACATAACTTATTTAGGCAGTTGGATATAAATTAATGTCTATATTTAAATATTTAATGGGATATTGAGAATAACATGATCCATTGTGTCAGAGACCCTGATGGGGTATGTGTCCCATACGCATGACACAAGTAAAACCCATAGTTAATCGATAGAGTTTTGTGTTCAATTGGAAAGTGCAGTGCCTAGACATGTTTCCCCAAGGTAACTATATTACTATGTTTCATGGAAATACATGGTAGGTTGAAAAAGTGTGAACTGACTTGTGCTTATATATTTAAGAGTGTCAACAAATCAAAACTGAAACATACTAGTGATTAGAGAGCACAAAACATAAATTGGTATACATATTTTTAATTAGTTGTAAAAAAATCTTCTCCAGTATGTGAAGGGTGCAATCAGTTCAGAAGGTCTTGAAAAGTATCTCTGCTATTTGCAGGGATATATGTTGACAAAAATCATGGGTGTTGAGTGTACCTTCCAAATATGTTATGGATATAGCATGAGTACTATGTAATCGTATTCAATAATATCCATATTTTTTGATAGTATCCCTTCATATATACTCATATTATATGAAAGGTTGACATGCCTCATGACATAATCTAAGGATCAAGTCCATAACACAACAAGCCTAAAGGGCTTGAACCAACACCTTTAATTCTTGATAAATTTATGTCACATGAGAGAGAGAGAGAGAGTTTGCTAGGGATTGTTCCATGGCATTTTTAGTGACGTCCTCACATTTGTGGGGGCCAGCCAATGCACCCTATGCATGAGAGCCATGAGTTGCCTCGTCTCATGGTGGTACCATATGCGTAACACACATGTATAAAAACTCAAGGATTGATGATTAACAAAAAATTGTAAAACAAAAAACACAACAAAATAATCCCCATCCTACCCATCGCTGCTGCTCATCGTCTGGCGACTTGTTGCCGCCGGAGCCTCTGGTGCCACCGGAGTCCTATGCCGAAACCTCCGCTGTCGTAGTGACCTCCGCGACCTCAACTGCCATCCCTCACCATGCCTCTTCTTCTCTCATCCCCATACTTGGAGGTGGGATTGTAGTGGGCGTAGTGAAGTAGAGGGGAGGTCTGGCAGCCGGAGCCGAGGAGGAGGAGGAGGAGCAAGGTGGACCAGGGCACACAAAGATTAGGGGTCATCCTCCCCACGCCAAGCATACCCATGTCTGGTTGCTGCCGGTCTGATGCCATAGTGCACACAAGGTGTTTGAGGTAATGTCCCTTAATTATCGTAGTTCATTCTACTTCCTCTTTTTGTTTGTGCTAGATGGTCTGTGTGAATAATCATTTTACCGTGACATCATGGAGTGTGGCAACCTGTTGAAATTTAAGCTTGTTTGTTGTGGCCTTCTATGTATGGCGAGCCTTCTGTTCATGTTAGTCAAATGCACACAAGGAGTTAGTTATATTTATACATTGGTAATAAATATACAGGTGCATTTGGCATTTATATGTAGAACATCCCTACATGCTATCTAGTGTACCTTATCATATATTAAATCAGTAAACTAATTGGTTACTTTTGGCATTTCTCCTCGTGTATTATTATATAGATTCTTCAAAAATTTCATAAAACTGTTTTGAAGGAAATTTGAAAAGCGCCACAAAAATATTTTGGAGGGGGCCTGAGAAAGACCACATTTGACCTTTGGAGTCATTCTTTATAATGCCACACATTATACTTGAAGGGCCTTGTAAGGTCTTTTCCTTCGTAAGTGTCTCCAACATTGTCTGAAATTCCTTTAATTGTCTAGGATATATAGGCCTTTTGAGGCATTTGAGAATACCCGCTAACAATTTACGTGTTTTGATACCTACACCCGCATGCTGTCGGTCCAGCTATATGGAAGATGCACTGGAGATCAAGGACGTGGAAGAAATCATAGAGGCAGTCCTCATCCGCCCCCCGCCCGATGAGCCTGAGAATTTTGTCCATGCATTCCTCATCTGCAAGCTATGGTGCCACCTCCACTCTGACAATGGCTTTCGGGACCGCTATCGAGCCATCCACAATATGCCACCTATGCAATAACCCCTTCATCCCCATTACAAAATTTCTCCCTCGTGATCACTATAAACACGAATATGTGGCCAGCTGCCGCCATGGGTGTGTCCTATATTTGGTTTGGATTATATGGTTCCCCATGACCGGAAACACTAGGAAGTTCTACGCGCCACAAAGAGGCAATAGTTGAAATATCTTGGTTGCACTACAATTTTCTAAAGTCACGTTTGATCAAGAGATGGTGGACTTCAAAAGATTTGTTCGTCCAAGGATACATCAAAATATGGACGTTGTGCGTTTGGCACATCAGTTTATTGTTGAGGCACTAAGAGTTGCTTGCATCGGTTATATGGACTTGTACACCCTTTTCAGTAATTTGGTGTCTGGCGAACACATGCTGCTCCTACTTCCTTGTAATGGGGAAGCCTTGAACATCAATTTTTTTTCTAAACTAAGAAAGAATATCTGGGTGGAAGATGGAGGCTTGAATAAGTGGGTGTTATTGTTTGGAGAGAAAAATATTAGCTAGCCATGATGCTCAGTGAACTCAGAGCTGAAGGGGTTTAAAATTCTTGAGTTTTCTCAAACCCAATAGATAGTGACGAAAATGAGGACCGTGAGCGAGAACCTTAATTTCTTCCTCAAATGGCACATGTTATCTTCCTTCCCCTCGCTAACCACACTAATCCTCGCTAACTAGCCGGTAGAGGATGCATCCAAGCAACCATATGGGCTTGTGTCGGTTTTCATCGGGGTTCTCATTTTTTTTGGAATTTTTCATTCTACATATGTAAAAAAAAGTTTGAAATGGAGAAACTATATTGCAGAAATGAAAAAGGTACATGTTCGCGCGTATAATATTTCCATCTGTATTGAAAATATGATCACCACATATTTCAAATATGGTCATCATATATTCCAAAAGATTTCATTGCATATTTAAAAAGTGTTCATGACATATCTAAAATGTGTCATGTATAAATATTTATGAGTGTATTAAATAGAAAACATATGTTCATCGAGTATTTAGAAAAGTATTCATTGTATACTCAAAAAATGTTAATCACGTATTTGGAAAATGTTTCTCACATATTTGAATTATGTATAAACAATATTATTGTCTTCAGTACCATGTATTAAAAATAAATAAAAAGATGTTCAACTCTTATTTGTAAAATATTGATGGATAAATAATTATATTCATGCCACAGAGTAAAAATTTGAAGAAAGAAAATCAACTAATAAACACAAAAGAAAACAAATAGGAAAAAGGAAAGGCTAAACTAGAAGAACAAAAAAATGTTGAAACACACTAGGAAAAAAGAAAAGTATGGCCATAGCAGTCCCACTTAGGTAATCCGCCGACTATCCCCTGCCTGGTGCTTGGAATAGGACTCATTGGGATCCTTCTACTGAGCCCTAGATTATTCACAAGGTAGTACTTGAAAATTTATAAACTTATTTTCTACAATTTGCAGGATATGTACGAGTTCTTGGCACTAGACATTGTTCACCTCAAAACATAGAGATTTAGAGAGAACGTGATAAAGCTCTCTCTCTCTCTCTCTCTCTCTCTCTCTCTCTCTTTCTCTCTCTTACTTTCGCTCTCTCTTCACACATGCTCCACCCCCATCCTCTCCATATCCATTCTAACTATGCTAAATCCGCCCATGGTTGAGCAGTAGATCATGCTTGGCAGCAACTTAAGGCTAGTACTCCTACTTCCGTCCATGTGCGGAGTCATCGGTATTGATTCTTGTTGTGTCCAAATCTTAGATTCCTGATTCTGCCTAGACTAGGAACAAACACTATGCATAGTGAGGGAGAGAAGCAACTAGTTGTCTCCAATAACCACTTCCACTATGGTTAGCATCGCAGCATGTAGTTGCGGCCTCGACCACTATACCCTCGCTTGTTATAACCGACGAATGTATGATGAAGAACTTGCCGTTTTTTCTCTTTTTTCCATGGAAATTTTAGTTAAAAATCGTTCGCTTTTGAGTTTTTTATACTATATAATAGAATACAAAAAATTTTAAGGGCTTACAAATATCGATGTAAACCAATCTCAAAATTTGAATATCACCTTCATGCATCTCCCAAGGAAAGAAAATGCATCCCTTGCCTTATTTTATTTCAAATGTTGGTCAAATTCATTGTGGTCGATTTTTCTTCAGGTTCATGCATATATGCTTGGAAATAATTTAGTCCTTACTCAATTGTATATTATGCCTATTGTTTTACAAACATTTTTACTATGTTACTATAATTGTGGCTGATTGTAGTAGTACTATGTTAATGAAAATAGTGATAGCAGTTTATGTTAATTGGTATCCTTAAGTTGATAATCCCTAATGGAGAATTTGAAGTTGGTACCATGCAATACATCAACTGGGGCTCCAACATCCCCATCTCCATGCTCTGCATCATGTTTGCATCCCTTGGATAGGCAGATCTGTGTCATGGTTTATTTTACACCATCATAGATCCATCAGTGAACTTCTTGAATTCAGCGCCACCAACCCTAGTTGGTATGCCGCACTTGTATAAGTTAAATATACCTTAGGAATGCAATTCCCTCCTATTATTTCTACAAACTTTGGTGACCAAACTAGCTCAAAAGAATTGAACAATGGAAAGACACATGAGCTCATTGATCCCACACACCCTAGTACTCCATCGTGTCGCTTAAGCTATCTAAGTATTATGGTCAAACCTGTAGTTGTCAAGCATATTCATATCCATGATATGTTCTCCCTTGGAAGATCCCTTGTCCTAATGAGCATGCTAACTCTCACTACGACTGCATATCCATCTTGGCAATTTATTCAGCTCAACTGTAGAACCTTCATATACCCAAAAGCTTCAAAGGATCCATATGTATTTGTCAGCGGCTGGCACTACCTATATGATTGGTGCTTTGCGACCCCTCTTTGTTGCACTATGACTTTCTAAATTAAAATTTGATCTAGGAGATGGTGGCCTTGAAATGCTGGGTTATTATGTGGATACAAGAAAAAATGTGAGACATGCATTTGGCACACCAGTTTCTTGTTGAGGTACTAAGAGTTGGTTGCAGAGATTATATGTACCCGTACACGCTTTCCAGTAACTTGGTGGGAAGACACACTTCTCCTACTTGGTTATAATAAGGAAGCCTTGTACTACATCAAATTTTCGACTAAACCTACAAAGTATTTGCGGGTGGAAGCTGGAGGCTTGAAGAATTGGGCATCGTTCTTTGATTGGAAACATGTTGGCCAGACGCGTTTCTTAGTGAACAAAGAGAAGATGGTGTTATGCTATGTCCGTGCCTACTAGTTCGATGAAAATTCTCAGTTATTTTCATACCTAGTAGATAGCAACAAAAATGAGGAGTGTGACCCAGAACCATAATTTCTTCCTCTCGATGGTGCATGCTCTCTTCCTCCCACTCGGTTGCACCTCTCAGCTAAGCATACTAATCATTCCTAACTATCCGGTTGTCGATTCACGAAAGCAATTGTATGGGCCAATGTCTAGCTTTCAATTGGATTTTCAGTTTTTTGGGAATTTTTTATTTTACATATTTTCAAAACATACATACTCGAAAGGAAAACTTATAATGCAAAAAATGGAAAAAATATATAAATATTCATGCATCTAAGATGTTTGTTCAATATTTATAATATGTTCACCTCATATTTTAAATATGGTCATCAAATATTTTAAAAGAACTCACATATTCAGAAGGTGTTCATCACATATGTGAAACTGTGTCACGCATAAATATGTTTTAATGTGATAAGAACAAATAAAATATGTTCAACTAGTATTGAATAAATTATCCTTTGCATATTCTAAAAATGTTTACCACGTACTTGGAAAATGTTCATGACATATTTGGAAATGTGAGAAATATTGATGTAATAAAATTTTATGAAAAAAGAAAAAAATGTTCAACTCATATTTGAAAGGTCTTCGTTGACAAAAGTTATATTCATGTCATATGAGAGAGAGAGATAGAGAGAGAGAGAGAACGTGTTGTGGGTTGTTATATGGCATTTCCAGTGACGTCATCGCATTTGTGAGGGTCACCCAACGCACCCTATGCATGAGAGCCATTGGTTGCCTCGCGTCATGGTGGTACCATGTGTGTAACGCACATGAATGACAACTTAAGGATTAATGATTAACAAAAAAGGTAAAACCAAAAACACAACAAAATAATCCCCATCCCGCTCATTGCTGCGGCACATCGTCGGGCGACTTGTTGCCACCGGAGCCTCCTGTGCCACCGGAGTGCTACACCGCGACCTCCACCACCATCCAACAACATGCCTCTTCTTCTCTTTTCCCTGGTTTTGGAGGTGGGATTGTAGTGGGAGTAATGAAGT
The DNA here is from genome assembly GCF_002162155.2 of Triticum dicoccoides. Taxonomy (NCBI): domain Eukaryota; kingdom Viridiplantae; phylum Streptophyta; class Magnoliopsida; order Poales; family Poaceae; genus Triticum; species Triticum dicoccoides. The sequence continues at coordinate 722,819,316 of NC_041386.1, forward strand.
AGAGGGGAGATTTGAGCCGGAGCGTAGGAGGAGGAGGAGCAAGGTGGACCAGGACATGCACAAATTAGAGGTCATCCTCCCCACGCCAGGTATACCCATGTCTGGTTGTTGCTGATCCGACGCCATAGTGTGCATAAGGTGTTTGAGGTAATGCCCCTTAATTATTGTAGTTCATTGTACTTCCTCTTTTGTTTGTTGTAGATGGTCTATGTGAAAAATCATTTTACTATGACATCATAGAGTGTGACAACCTGTTGAAATTTGAGCTTGTTTGTTGTGACCTTCTATATATGGTGAGCCTTCTGTTCATGTTAGAAAATTGCACACAAGGAGTATGCAAAGGCATTTGGCATATATATATATATATATATATATATATATATATATATATATATATATATATATATATATATATATATATATATATATATAGGGATTGTCTATTCGTCACCCAGGGTGAAGAATTCTTATTCTTCACCCCAGCCAACTCACGCATTGGGTCGAACCAGCCTCCACGCTGCGTAAGAATAAAATACTTGTGAGGTAATTTTACCTTCCCTTGGAATTGGTCTAGTGCTTTATATCCGGCGGCTGTTTGTGGTAAGATTTGATTGTATGTGAAGTAAGTTTACGGCCTACAACAGAGTAGAGAAATTGCCCCGTAAAATTACTATGTGTTTTTTTGTTAGTAAGGCTGCGTGGTTAGACGAGGTAAAAGGGAGCAAAAATCGGGATGAGGAGGCATTCCTGACTTTGTAGTAGGATAAAGCTCCGTTCCTAAATTGTTGGTATTATTAATAGATCTATTAATAATCATATGAGACTGAGTACACCGGATTTGTTGCAAGAATGAAAGGCCTCCTTCGTTTTGGTTTGTTTTGCATGTCCGAAATCTCGTGATTTGTTTACTTTGTCTCAGAGCGATCTGCATATATATAATATTGCAATGATATCATATATGATTCATTCATAATGGCCGATCCTCGGCAGGAGAGAGTGTGCAGACTGTGTAAATACCCGATACAAATATGTGCTCGTGGTCTTCCGTTCTCCGAATTTTCGATCAGAGTACCGAGACAATTCAGATGCACGATGGTAAGTTTTACACCGACTCTGATTTTACACGGACTCTGATTTTTTGTAATGTTTTGTACAAATGGATAGGTGTTACCTTGCACTCTAGGAGAAAGGTTGACTCGATTTTGGAGAAGTGAGTTGAAATTGCAGATAGAGCCAACATATGAATGGTACGAGTTTGATGTTCTACAGCGTGGATCAAAATACATCCTTGCGGGAGAATGGGAGATGTTTGCGAGTATATACAAAATCAACAAGGGCGACACGCTGCATTTGAACGGTTGTTCACTTGTGCACGAACACCTGGTTTTTGGTCATTTACGTCGACTGTCAGGCGATATCGCAGTGCCAAGATGTACAATAGGTCAGTTCTGTTATTGTAGGTATCGATCGTACGATGAAATATATCTAACACATTTTATATTCTAATATGCAGATGAGTACGAGGCGGAACAATGAATTGTGTAGGATGGAGTTATCTACACATCAAGATCGATGCCTGTCGTGGTTCTAAGTCTGACAGTAGAGTGGGGGGTAGGTATGGAGAGGCAAGGTCCTAGCTATGGAGAGGTTGTAAACACAAGAGATGTACGAGTTCAGGCCCTTCTCGGAGGAAGTAAAAGCCCTACGTCTCGGAGCCCGGAGGCGGTCGAGTGGATTATGTGTATATGAGTTACAGGGTGCCGAACCCTTCTGCCTGTGGAGGGGGGTGGCTTATATAGAGTGCGCCAGGACCCCAGCCAGCCCACGTAATGAAGGGTTTAAGGTACATTAAGTCTGGGGCGTTACTGGTAACGCCCCACATAAAGCGTCTTAACTATCATAAAGTCTACTTAATTACAGACCGTTGCAGTGCAGAGTGCTTCTTGACCTTCTGGTGGTCGAGTGAGTCTTCGTGGTCGAGTCCTTCAAGTCAGTCGAGTGAGTTCCTCGTAGGTCGACTGGAAGGTGATCTCTTCTAAGGGTGTCCTTGGACAGGGTACTTAGACCAGGTCTGTGACCCTACCCTAGGTACATGACTCCATCATTAGCCCCCGAATGGATTGAGGCTTGAGTGATGAAGGAGTTGATGTTGTTTCCGATTAGCCTTCGCATACTGGTCGTGCGTCGTTTTGGACCAAAAAATCTCTTTGTCGATAGTGAGCAACTTTTCTTCAGTCGACTCGATCCATTCTTTTCTTTCGTCGAGTGATCTTTTGGACTTCGCCGATTTCCGAGCGACGGATCGCAGGAAATCCTGCGTTTGACAGACCAATCTGCCGTTCGCGGATTCCGCGGGATGCGAAATTTGGGGAAGCGCGCGAAGCGGGGCGGACCGCGGCGCTCGGACGGGACAGGGCATAGACGCCTCGATCCCCGCGCCGCTCTTTTCACCACGTATCACGTCCGCGTAACTGTTTCAGGATATGATTAGATCGACCGGGCCCACCTGTCATCCACTCGGAAGGGACCTTATTAATGCGCCCGGCGAGGGTTTTTTGAACAGTGCTTCAGCATTCTCTCTCTCTGCTCCCTTCGTCTCCGCCCAACGCGCTCGCTCTTGCCTCCGCACAACTTCCCCTCGCGCTTCTCGCCGGCAGCCATGGTCAAGGAGAAGACGGCGGCGTTGGAACGCGCGAAGAAGGCGTCGGCGACGGAGAAGGCGAAGGGGAGATCCACCAGCCGCGGCGGGTCTTCGTCTAGATCTCGCTTGCCGAAAGGCTAGGTCCAGGGAGATTGGATCCAGTCGACCATCACGGAGACGGATCTCCTCGACATGGCCAACGAGGGTCTGATCCCTCATGGAGCTGCAAGGCTTCCGGGGAAAGAGTGGCAGCCTCAGCCGGAAGAGGGTGAGTGCGTGCTTCTGGCTACCCACGTCGACCGCGGATTTTCTTTGCCGCCGAGCGTTTTCTTCCGTGGTTTCTTGAAATTCTTTGGAGCACAGCTCCACCACTTCACCCTGAATTCTATCGCCTATCTTGCGGCGTTTGTGTCCATGTGTGAGAGTTTTCTGGGCTGTCGACCGCATTGGGGCTTGTTCAAGCACATATTCACGTGTCGCTCTCAGACCGTGAAGAAGGCGAGCCCAGGCGACGAAAGAACCCGAGTTGTCCAAATGTGTGGGGTTCTGGGGATCCAGGTGAGGAACAAGAGCACCTTCCCAGCCATGACATTTCCCGAGTCAGTCAGAGGCTGGCAGTCGACCTGGTTCTACTGCCAGGATCAGTCGACGCCGGGGCAGTCGAGTGGTCTCCCTCAGTTCACCATGGACCGAGTGAACAAGCCCTCCTCTCTGAAGGTGATTCCGGAGGAGAAAGCCAACGTGAAGATGCTGATGGAGCGCGTAGTTCAGTTGGTTCGGGAGGGAGTGACGGGTATGGATCTCCTGGAGGTTTTTCTTAGGCGTCGTATCCAGCCTCTTTAGTTCCGGAGCCATTGTATGTGGTTGTACCGCGGGACTGATGATGAGACTCGGGTCAATCCAGAAGCAGTCGACGATGCCACTCTGGAAAGGTGGATGGCCGCTGTTACTGGGAACAAGGATAACCCTCGTGGAGCCAGAAGGATCCCTCCACTCGACCACCACAGTGATCCAAACAAGGTATGTCTGCTCCACCTCCATTGTATTCTTGTCATATTTATTTCTGTTTTCTCTGCCAATCGGTCGATTGATCTTTGTCTTGATGTCTATCAGGCCCTCACTGAGCTGTACTCGATGCCCAATGGAGCACAGGCTCCGACTGAGGAGGGAGAAGCGAGCGGGGGCGAGAGCCAGGAGGAGGAGTGGGACTCGGATGCCGCTAAGGATGATGATGATGATGACGACGACGATGATGATGTGATGATGAGGACGAAGAAGAGGAGGAGGAGGAGGTCGCACCACCGCGCTCGGAAAGGCGGTCGAAGCTTGTCCATGACCCTGCGACTGAACGTGGCAAGGGGGTTGCGACTGTTACACAGTCGACCAAGCGCCCTCGGACCACCTCTCCGGCGCCGACTGAAAAGGCGACGAAGCAGCCCAGGGCGGCCCCGTCAAAGCCGACCAAGCTCCTGCCGAAGATGAAGGTGTCCATCCCCACCATATCAGGGTAATTATGCTGCTTAAGTCTTCTTGTTTTGTGCGAACTTTTATCTCCGGTTGGCGCTGGAGTTAGTCGACTGATTCTTTGGAGTTGCAGTGCTGCTACTTCTGAGACCTCAGCCCGGGCTGACGACCATGAGATGGAGGACGCCGCAACCTCAAAACCTGGTACTATACTCTTAACACCGTTTTTAGTCGACTGACTCATGATCTCTAATTCTGATTCTTTTCTGTAGCTCCAGCCAATGTTGTTATCACTCTCCCTGATGATGATGAAGATGAGGAACCGCTGAAGCACAGAAGGAGTAGGAAAGCATCTGCCAGCAGGGTGCCCCAGGATGTGACAGTGCCTGAGACTCTGGTCGCGGAGGAGGAGAACACCACTCGACACACTGTGTCCTTCGCAGATCCGCTGACGAGTGCTCTGCAGCCTTCCCTCTCCACGACGCACCACGTCCCAGAGGACCAAGCTGGCGCAGCGAAGGAGGCGATACGCCAGGCAGGGATCATGATGGAGCAGTTGAAGACCATCCGGGATGCGAGCCAGGCAGCTTACGATGCCAGTTCCGCCCTTCAAAGCAATGTTCAGGTCAGTCGACCACCGCTTGTTCTGTTAGGATATGCTATCAAAAACTTTTCTTTCCAGAATTTATAGTAGTCACCCAGTGGGTGTGTCGATTTAAACTCCGTGTTAGTGGGGGCACGCTGAGTGCACCCGCTGGGTGTAGTCCCCAAGGCTAAGGTCGACTGCTGGCAGTAGGCCTTAGGCTTTATAAGTTCAGTCTTTCCGTCATTCGACTATGGCGAATGGATTTCGCAAACCGGTGGGGGCACGCTGAGTGCACCCACTGGGTGTAGTCCCCAAGGCTAAGGTCGACTGCTGGCAGTCGGCCTTAGGCTTTATAAGTTCAGTCTTTCCGTCATTCGACTATGGCGAATAGATTTCGCAAACCGGTGGGGGCACGCTGAGTGCACCCACTGGGTGTAGTCCCCGAGACTGTGGTCGACTGCTTGCAGTCGATTACAGTCTTAAAGAATACACCTTTTTTTTTGAGGTCGACTGGTCGACTCTGTCTTCAATAGGATTAGTGGGGGCACGCTGAGTGCACCCAGTGGGTGTAGTCCCCGAGACTACGGTCGAATGCTTGTATTCGGCTGTAGTCTTAGAAACGCGTGATTTTTCCTTTTCCACTCGGAAGTGAATTATCTTTGACATTTAGTCGATTGGTTCTTCGCAGAACTCCTGTCATCTTGCGGCTCGCTAGACTGAGCTGGAAAACAAGCACATTCAGCTCGAGCTGAATTTGAAGCTGGTTCAGGAGAATCTGACGAAGGCAAAGGAGGAGACCGAAGGTATGTTTGGTGAGACCTCGACGACTGCTTTTGCCCTTCATTTGTTTCAAAATCTGATCTTGCTGTAACTTGCAGGTAAGGTGAAGGAGGCCCAACGGAAAAAAGACCTTGAACTAGCTGAGAAGATCAAGCTTGCTGATGAGAAGTTAGCTTCAGTCACCAAGCTTGAGCAAGAAAATACCAATCTGAAAGCTGCTCTTGGGAAGAAAAATGATCTGGAGGCCTTCCTGAGTGGTCTTGCCAAGAAGCTGTTTCTTATGCTTGAAGGTAAACCTTTACGCTCAACAATCATTTTCAACTGTGATTTTTCCATTCGACCATTGCCTTGACCCGGTGATCGTCCTTGCAGAATTTTGTCAAAACTTTGAAGAAGAGACTAGCCGGCTGGAACCAAACCTTGACCCCGTCAATTCTCCAGTGAACGACGAAGTTGCCATGAATGTTTTCCGACTGGAGTCCCGTGTGGCAGCTGTCGTGGACTATCTTGCAAGGCTGAAGGTCGCCACATCTCGCATCGACTCAACGCTCTGGCCCGGGGAGACACTCCAGAACGACCTCGAGTCGCTGATGGCTCGCTTGAACACGGTCCCTGGTCGAGTGCAGGAGTGGAAAAAGTCCTCGGCTCGGTGCGGTGCAGATGTTGCTCTGTGTCTGGCCCGAGTCCACTGCAAAGATGCGCGAGAAGACAAGCTGGCGGCCCTCCGGGTGGCCAACACCAAGAAACACGACTTCAGGTCCTTTATGGAAACTTTCCTTGCTGCTGCCACTCGGATCGCAGATGAAATTGATCTTGATGAGTTTGTTGCACCTTCCAGCCCTCCACAGGAGGGGTAAAAAACTTCTTTTAAGCTCGACGCTTTAAATTTTCCTCGGTATGCCGAGTGGAGTTGTAACCGATAAATCTTAACAGGCTTAGCGCCTGAGCACTTTCGGTTCCTTTAGGTATCGATCCGAACTTGAATTTGGTGTTTGAATATGATTGCTTTTGGCTCGAAATGTCTTTTGCAGGTTCAAAGTAAGACGCTCACTGCAGTCGACTTATTCCTTAATCCACTTAGGTGAGCGCTGGGCTGCAGCTAAGCCCCCGAGTGAGAGGTTTGCTCTTCACTTGGTAGGGTTTCCATATCTTAGGCGAGCACTGGGCTGCAGCTAAGCCCCCGAGTGAGTGGTTTGCTCTTCACTCGGTAGGATTTCTATATCTTAGGCGAGCACTGGGCTGCAGCTAAGCCCCCGAGTGAGAGGTTTGCTCTTCACTCGGTAGGATTTTTATAACTTAGGCGAGTACTTGGACTGCAGCTAAGCCCCCGAGTGGAAGTTTGGCTTACCACTCGGTAGGATTTTTATAACTTAGGCGAGTACTTGGACTGCAGCTAAGCCCCCGAGTGAGAGGTTTTCTCTTCACTCGGTAGGATTTTTATAACTTAGGCGAGCACTGGGCTGCAGCTAAGCCTCCGAGTGGAAGTCTGGCTTACCACTCGGTAGGATTTTTGTA
>NC_041386.1:722826813-722864404 GCF_002162155.2 Triticum dicoccoides
GTACTTGGACTGCAGCTAAGCCCCCGAGTGGAAGTCTGGCTTACCACTCGGTAGGATTTTTATAACTTAGGCGAGCACTGGGCTGCAGCTAAGCCTCCGAGTGGAAGTCTGGCTTACCACTCGGTAGGATTTTTGTAACTTAGGCGAGTACTTAGACTGTAGCTAAGCCCCCGAGTGAGAGGTTTGCTCTACACTCGGTAGGATTTTATTTAATCTTAGGCGAAACGGATTCGCAGCTAAGCCCCCGAGTGGGAGTCTGGCTCACCACTCGGTAGGATTTTTTCAAACTTAGGCGAAACGGATTCGCGGCTAAGTCACCCACTGAGGGGAAAATTTTATTGGACAAAATAAAAAGTGACAAAAATTATGGAGGAACTATGACACTGTTATTTTGAGATCCATGAGCTACAGAAGTACTTTATTGCAACTCATCCGAGTGATAAACTTAAGTGTAAAATGGGCAGAGTAGTTCCGCGTTCCAAGCTCGGGGCTCGTCGATATTATGTTCGACGTTGTAAAGAAGGTACGCCCCGTTGTGGAGAACTTTGGTGACGATGAAGGGTCCTTCCCAAGAAGGAGCAAGCTTGTGTTGTTTCTTCTGATCCACTCGGAGAACTAAATCTCCTTCCTGGAAGGCTCGACCCCTTACATTTCTGGCGTGGAAACGACGCAAATCTTGTTGGTAGATGGTCGACCGGATCAGGGCCATCTCCCTTTCTTCCTCTAAAAGGTCGACTGCGTCCTGCCGCGCTTGTTCAGCTTCGGCTTCGTTGTAGATTTCAACTCGAGGAGCATTGTGGAGAAGATCACTCGGCAAGACTGCTTCAGCTACGTAGACCAAGAAGAATGGAGTTCTTCCGGTCGATCGATTAGGTGTGGTCCGCAGTCCCCAAAGCACCGAGGGAAGTTCGTCGACCCACGCACCAGCCGCATGCTTGAGATCACGCATCAGTCGGGGTTTCAATCCCTTGAGAATTAGGCCATTGGCTCGCTCTGCTTGTCCATTCGACTGCGGATGGGCGACTGAAGCGTAGTCGACTCATGTGCCTTGAGAGTTGCAGAAATCCTTGAATTCCTCCGAGTCAAAGTTCGACCCATTATCCGTAATTATGCTGTGCGGGACTCCATATCTGAATATCAATTCCCTGATGAAGCTAACAACAGTACCGGCATCAAGGTTCTTGATTGGTTTAGCCTCAATCCACTTGGTGAACTTGTCGACTGCCACCAGTACAAGCGTGAAGCCACTTCGACCTGTTCTCAAAGGACCGACCATGTCCAACCCCCATACTGCGAAAGGCCAGATGAGTGGAATGGTCTTCAGAGCTGACGCAGGCTTGTGTGACATATTTGAGTAGAACTGACATCCTTCGCACTTATCCACTATTTCCTTTGCCATCTCATTCGCCTTTGGCCAGTAAAATCCGGCTCGGTATGCTTTGGCCACGATGGTCCGAGAGGACGCATGGTGACCACAGGTCCCCGAGTGGATATCATTAAGGATGATTCGACCTTCTTCTGGTGTTATGCACTTCTGACCAACTCCAGTCGCGCTTTCTCTGTATAACTGTCCTTTGATTACGGTAAAGGCTTTAGATCGACGGACGATATGTCGAGCCTCTTCCTCATCCTCCGGAAGCTCTTTTCTCAGGATATACGCGATATATGGAACTGTCCAGTCGGGAATGACCACCAAGACCTCCATGACCAAGTCGACCACTGCTGGGACTTCAACCTCAGTCGGATCTGTGGCACTCTTGGGCTGTGGAGCTTCTTCGGTGAAAGGATCTTCTTTGACTGACGGAGTGTGTATATGCTCCAAGAACACGCCACTCGGAATGGCCCCTCTCTTGGAACCTATCTTTGCTAGATCATCAGCTGCTTGATTTTTCAGTCGGGGTATATGATGGAGCTCCAACCCCTCAAACTTCTTTTCCAGCTTCCTCATTGCACTGCAGTATCCAGTCATGGCTGGGCTTCTCACGTCCCACTCCTTCATCACTTGGTTGACCACTAAATCTGAATTGCCATAGACCATCAGGCGACGGACGCCGAGTGAAATGGCCATGCGCAATCTGTATAAGAGGGCCTCATACTCTGCCTCATTGTTGGAGGAATCAAAGTGAATCTGGAGCACATATCTGAGCTTATCTCCTCTGGGGGAAACAAGGACAACCCCAGCACCGAAACCATTCAACATCTTAGATCCATCAAAGAACATGGTCCAATGCTCCGAGTGAACTTCAGTCGGCTACTGCTGTTCAATCCACTCGGCGAGGAAATCTGCTATTGCCTGGGACTTAATGGCTTTCTTTGCCTCAAACTTGATATCAAGGGGAAGAAGTTCAATCGCCCATTTCGCCACTCGACCAGTTGCATCTCTGTTGTGCAAAATCTCTGATAGTGGAGCGTCGCTGACGACTGTGATGGAATGATCAGAGAAATAATGAGCAACCTTCTTTGTGGTCATGTATATTCCATACACAAGCTTCTGATAATGAGGATATCTCTGCTTGGATGGAGTCAAGACTTCAGACAAATAATACACTGGGCGCTGAACTTTGAAAGCTTTTCCTTCTTCTTCCCGCTCGACCGTAAGCACTGTACTGACGACTTGTCCTGTGGCTGCGATATAAAGCAACAGAGGCTCTTCGCTGATTGGAGCAGCAAGCACCGGCTGGGTGGAGAGCAGAGCTTTTATCTCGGCAAACGCTGCATCAGCTTCTGGAGTCCACTCGAACTTGTCTGCCTTCTTCATCAGTCGGTAAAGAGGCAATGCCTTTTCATCGAGTCGTGAGATGAATCGACTTAATGCGGCCAAGCATCCAGTAAGCTTCTGGACATCGTGCACTCGCACAGGGCGTTTCATTCGGAGAATAGTGCCGATCTTTTCTGGATTAGCATCGATCCCTCGCTCGGAAACGAGAAAACCGAGTAACTTGCCACCTGGAACTCCGAATGTGCACTTTGATGAATTGAGCTTGATATCATACCTTCTGAGGTTGGCAAATGTTTCGGCGAGGTCAGCGAGCAGGTCAGAACCTTTTCGCGACTTGACGACGATATCATCCATATACGCTTCCACATTCCGACTGATTTGAGTGAGTAGACACTTCTGAATCATTCACATAAATGTGGCTCCGGCATTCTTGAGGCCGAATGGCATGGTGATATAGCAGAAGCACCTGAATGGAATGATGAAAGCTGTTTTTACCTCGTCGGGTCCGTACAGACGGATCTGGTGGTACCCGGAATAGGCGTCTAGAAAAGACAATCTCTCGCATCCCGCGGTCGAGTCAACAATTTGATCTATGCGAGGGAGAGGAAAATGATCTTTCGGGCAGGCCCGGTTGATGTGCTTGAAATCAATGCACATTCGGAGCGATTTGTCCTTCTTAGGAACCATGACGACATTAGCGAGCCATTCGGAGTGGTATATCTCTCGGATAAATCCTGCCGCCAACAGTCGAGCCACTTCCTCACCAATGGCTTTTCTCTTCTGGACGGCGGACCGCCGAAGATGCTCTTTGACTGGTTTTGCTGATGAGTCGACTCTTAGATGATGCTCAGCAAGTCCCCTGGGAACACCTGGCTTGTCAGCGGGCTTCCATGCAAAAATGTCCCAGTTCTCACGGAGGAACTGGATGAGCGCTTCTTCCTATTTCGGGTCGAGTGTTGTGGAGATGTGGGTCGGGGCTGCATTGGGGTCGGTCGGGTGGATGTGAACAGGCTTCGTCTCACCGGACGACTGAAATGCAGATTCTGTGGCGGGCTTCTTGGATCGCAGCAAATCACTCGGATCTGCGTTTTGCTTGTATTCTTCAAACTCGACCGCTGTCACCTGGGAATCAGCAATCTTTGAGCCCTTCTGAAAGCACTCTTCTGCCTTTTTCCGATCACCGGTGACAGTGATCACTCCTTTGGGGCCGGGCATCTTCAATTTGAGGTACACGTAACATGGTCGAGCCATGAACCGTGCATAAGCTGGTCTCCCCAAAATGGCATGATATGCACTCTGAAAATCCACGACCTCAAACGTCAACTTCTCTTTGCGAAAATGTTTCGAATCACCAAACACCACGTCCAGAGCTATTTGGCCAAGTGACTCGGCTTTCTTCCCTGGTATAACTCCATGAAAGCTCATGTTACTGGTGCTCAGTCGGGACATCGGAATGCCCATTCCTTTCAGTGTGTCTGCATACAACAAATTCAGGCCACTACCCCTGTCCATCAGCACTTTTGTCAGTCGAGTGCCTTCGACAACTGGATCGACCACCAAAGCTTGCCTCCCAGGGGTGGCAATATGAGTCGTGTGATCAGATTGGTCGAATGTGATCGGTGTTTGGGACCATCTCAGATAATTTGCTTTTGCTGGGGTAACCATGTTCACCTCACGGTTAATGACTTTCAATCGACTCTTGCTTTCCACATCTGCAAAGATCATCAGAGTGGAGTTGACATGCGGATATCCTTCCTCACTGTCCTCCTTGTCTTCGGCCTTGTCCGACTCCTTTTCCTTGTCTTTAGACTGTTTTCCTTGAAACTGCTGGATCAGGAGTCGACATTGGCGAGTGGTATGCTTTGGGTAAATGATATTCCCCTCTTCGTCTTTCTTCGTGTGGATGTGACACGACATATCCATCACGTCGTTCCCTTCTTTATCCTTTACCTTCTTAGGGTTCCAGGATCCCTTTGGTTTCCCTTTAAACTTTCCATGAGTCACGGCCAGAGCCTCTCCAGGAGCTGCCGGTTCAGCCTTCCGCTTCTGTTTTCGACTGGTGTTTCCCTTTTCCGACTGGCTCGGCTTGTGCTTGCCGCTTCGGAGTCGGTCTTCTTCTTCGCCGTTGGCATACTTGGTAGCAATCTCCATCATCCGACTCAAGGTCATGTCACCGGTTCAACCAAATTTCAAACTCAATTCTCTATTCTTGACACCATCCTTGAAGGCGCAGACTACCTGATGATCAGACACATTCTCCACTGTATGGTGCAAAGTGATCCATCTCTGAATATACTCCCTGAGAGTCTCATTGGTCTTCTGCACGCAGACTTGCAGCTCTGTCAATCCAGCCGGTCGCTTGCAAGTTCCTTCAAACGTTCTGACGAACACTCGGGACAGATCTTCCCAAGTGTAAATGCTGCTAGGAGGTAACTGAGTCAACCACGCTCTGGCAGAACCTTCCAGCATGAGGGGCAAATGCTTCATGGCCACCTCGTCATTCCCACCACCAATCTGAACCGCCACTCGGTAATCCTCAAGCCAAGTTTCAGGCTTAGACTCACCGGTGAACTTGCTGACTCCTGTCGCCAACCTGAAATTGGGAGGAATCACTGCGGCTCTGATAGCTCTGCTGAAACACTCCGGACCAGAAACGTGCACTCGACTGCTCGTGGGCGCATCTCTGTCGAGTCCACCTCGATGGGCTCTGTTCCGGTCGACCAAGCCTTGCACGATAATGGATCGCGCGTCGAAGCCTGGTTCTCTGGGGTCGACTGGAACTCTTCGCCCCGCACTGAGCTGACGTCTGTCATCTTGCTGCCGAGGAGCATAGGACCCACCGCTCGGAGGGGAAGTGGGCACTCGACGCCTGTCATCTCGGTCGTGTCGGTCTCCATATTGGTCTCGCCGATTCTCGCGCCCTTCACGCCGCGGAGGCGATCTGGGACTGTGAGCCGACTGAACCGTATTCGCAGCGACGGATCGACTGTGAATTCTATTGCGCGACTGCGACACGGCTGAATTCTGATCTCCTGCTGCCCGGAGCAGATCCCTGATCTGCATCAAGCCTCTGCCAGCTTCCGACTGAGAGGGCTGGATGGACTCTGCTATACGGGTCGCAGCTGCTAAATTCTGGACTGGGGTTCGATATACCTGAGTCGGCGGGAAGAGTTGACGTCGATTGGCGTCGGGAACTCATTGCCGCGCGCGCTCGTCGAGTGCTCGCTGGAGATTCTCCAAGTGAGCGCGTTCGGCCAAATTGGCCAAACGTGCCTCCTCCAAGGCGCGAGCCTCGGGGGTTTCTCCTGCGATGGGAGTATGCAGGGCATCCATGTTCCTGTGGCGAAGTTCCTCTCTTTGCAGAGAGTCGAGTGGCTCGGGCTGGTACTCTTCGTGGTCTCGTGCGGGGTCGCCTCCGTCGCCTGCCCCACCATCACGGGCGAAGCCAGGGGGGCTGCGAGGCCCGTCGACCATCAGGATTTCCGCTGCTCGATCACTTCTATCGCATTCGGATGCAGTCTCTACGGAGCCAGTCGACAGATCGAACAGGCCGTAGAGAGATTCTTCGGGCTCGATTGCCGCAACTTGGGTGGTGGCCGTCTGGCGAGCCACCGCGTGTCTCACCCACCGCTGAAGCCTCGACCGACCCGAGTGCTTGCGCTGGCGGGAGACCGGGAGGGTGGTCGATAGAGGAGTCGACCGATACGGGGTCGACGGTTGTCGCAGCAGAACGTCGTGGACACATGCGCGAAAATGCGTCGCACCACGGACGGGGAACGCATCGACGTGGAGTGGAGCCTCCTCGAGCCAGGCGGAGTCGTCGGCGACGAAGGTGAGAGCACCGAGACGGATCTCTCGACCCTCGACCAAAACTCCAGCAGCCACCATGATGAAAGTACTCGGAAGAATCGCAACTTCTCCACAAAATCGCTAAAACACCTGCCCCACGGTGGGCGCCAACTGTCGTGGTTCTAAGTCTGACAGTAGAGTGGGGGGTAGGTATGGAGAGGCAAGGTCCTAGCTATGGAGAGGTTGTAAACACAAGAGATGTACGAGTTCAGGCCCTTCTCGGAGGAAGTAAAAGCCCTACGTCTCGGAGCCTGGAGGCGGTCGAGTGGATTATGTGTATATGAGTTACAGGGTGCCGAACCCTTCTTCCTGTGGAGGGGGGTGGCTTATATAGAGTGCGCCAGGACCCCAGCCAGCCCACGTAATGAAGGGTTTAAGGTACATTAAGTCTGGGGCGTTACTGGTAACGCCCCACATAAAGCGTCTTAACTATCATAAAGTCTACTTAATTACAGACCGTTGCAGTGCAGAGTGCTTCTTGACCTTCTGGTGGTCGAGTGAGTCTTCGTGGTCGAGTCCTTCAAGTCAGTCAAGTGAGTTCCTCATAGGTCGACTGGAAGGTGATCTCTTCTAAGGGTGTCCTTGGGCAGGGTACTTAGATCAGGTCTGTGACCCTACCCTAGGTACATGACTCCATCAATGCCCCCTCGTGGATGTTAGTTAATTATCCAGTATGGTTTAGGGTGTACCTGAACATGGGGCTAGTTTGTAACAAAAAAAAGTTGTCAGCAGTTGAATTAGGGAGTTTTTTAAAAGTTTGTAGTGGGTTATTTTTTAATGGAACCAAGGCTCGTGAAAATAAAAGGTCTGACTGGTTCAAAGGTGAGACGTATATGATTAGAGAGTATTATTACGCGACATGAGAATAATCGGCCGCACCGCAAAAGTATAATAAAATAGGTTTACAACCATGGCAAAATGATGTAGTATTACAATTGACAAAGACATGTAAAATTGAATAATAGAGTCGGACTGGTTTTATTCCCCATGTTTAAAAGCAATGCAAGACATTTGAATAAATTTCTGAATAAAATACAGATCAATTCAAACACTAGTAGAAAAAGGGCCTACAGTCCCGGTTGGTGAGGGCCTTTAGTCCCAGTTCATGAACCGGGACTAAAGGTTCGATACTAATGCCCTGACCCTTTAGTCCCGGTTCAATCCAGAACCGTGACAGATGGGCCTCCACGTGGCCTGTCGCTGAGCCCAGGCAGGAGGGCCTTTGGTCCCGGTTGGTGGTACCAACCGGGACCAATAGGCATCCACGCGTCAGCATTTCTGTGGCTGGGGTTTTTGTTTTTTTTTTTGAAAATGGGGGGAGGGGGGTTGGGGGGTTTTGGGGAGTTAATTTAGGTGTTTCATATATTGTGCTATAGCTAGCTAATTAATATATAGAGAGAAGTGTCCTCTCTTTTGTCCGTGCTTGGTCGACGCTACGTACCATACATACATACGTATAGAGAGGTCTAGCTAGACACGCTAGCTAGCTAGTAAGCAAACAGAAGATCGTCATGAACATATATGCATACAGAGAGAAGTGATATCGACCACCTCTCCTTCTCCGAGAGATTGGTCGAACAAACAAGTTCTCGTATATCTATCCGACACTACCGGCTACATATATACAATAATTATCTTTTACAAATATATAATCACCTAAAATACGGACGCGTGGTCCACATAGTATTCTCCGTCTTCAGCGATCACGTGGTCAAGAAAGAATGCCGCCAATTCCTCTTGAATTGCTCGCATGCGATCTGGTGCTAGGAGTTCATCCCGCATCCGAAACATCTAATTTTAAGAAGGGGATCAATATATATATATATATATATATATATATATATATATATATATATATATGAATGAAACTCAACACAAATGATGGTAATAAAATAAAATTGTGAATATTGTTATTTACGCACTTCATATTGTTTGTCGGAGTAGCCCCACTCACAGGTCGTGTGGCGGATGTACTCGCAAATGTAGTATCCACAGAAATCATTTCCTTGTTCCTGCCACAACCACTTTACAAGAAATAGAGGTCAATCAAACTGATAATTAGCAAGCATGCTAAATGGTATTGATGAAACTAGCGCTTGAATCACTAGGAGATGCCTGGAATATGCTACTATATAGTACTTACTTTCGGGTGCCTAAATTGCAGCTTCTTCGGTAGTCCCGGAGCTTTTTTGGTGAATTTTCTCCAAGCCCTGCCATACAAAAAAACAATTACTTGATATCAAAAATGAACAAAGTTGATGATATGGTGGATAATGATCGATTTAACTTACTTCTCGAGCATTTCAGTCATGTCCGCATACTCCTTGGGATCTTTTCGCTTGGAGTCTAAGACAGTTACTACTCCCTTCTCAAGCTTAATCTCTAGGAGAATATAGTGGTACCTGCGCACACATGCATAACTCATCAATATTACATTACTATAACCTGGACTAATAAGGAAACTGAATATGCCACAAGACAGTAACACTCACATGAAGTTGTAAGGAAAGAGTATTATATCTTTGTGTTCATTTATTTCCAACGATCGTACCAAGTTGGCCTCTGTTTCTTGGGCACGATATTGAACCTCAGTTGCATCTATGAGATACGTGTTAATGAACCCAATATCTCCCACTTGTCTTTTTTTCAATTCGGCGATCTTCAATTTGCATAATATAGTGAGGATAATTATAATAAATACATGCAATGAAAGGGCTGAGTTATATAGAGAGACTTAATGACGGAAGTAGTACTACTTACAGACAGTAGGAGGTGACCGTTGCTTTATCGATGGCCAATTGATTGAAAAACTGATAGAACTCCTCAAATGGAATAGGCAACAGTTCAATTCCAAGGAGGTCATGCTCCTTTTTAACTCTCATATACAAAGTATTCCTCCCCTCAGACTCTTTGCAGGTTTTCATGTACCAATCATGCAATCTTCGCATCATCGTTGATAGAGAACTTTCATCTTTGACGAGAGGCTTCCCGTACTCGTATCTTTGTATCTGCACCTCCAAGATATCATAATGTACATCGTCGGGCAGGTAATTTGCAGGATTGCCATAACCGGGCACCATCCTCGGATCGACGATGTCGCTAGCAGGCACCTTGAGCGGGGGGCACGATTGCTTCGCTTGTTCGCCGAGCTGGGCAATTTGTTTCCCAGCTCGTCGTTCTTTCATCCTTTGATCACTTTTAGTACTTCCCGACCTCTCCGCTTCGGCAAATGCCTTTCCAATAATGCGCTCATAGTTTCCTTTCGGCGGAGACTTGGGTGGTTTTGTCAGGGCCGCCAGAGTGCGCTTCCCTTTCACCGGATCTACCTTCTCCTCCGGAGGTGGATGTCTCTTTGCTTTCAACCCTTGAAACCAGTCATCCACTTCGGTCTGCGCGATCTTCGCGTTTTCCTCCTCGCTCCTCTCGTACGGTAGCTTCTCTGGAGTCTTCAGAGAAGGACCGAATCTGTATCTCCTCCCGCCTTTGGCTGTACTGCTAGACGCCGGCAGAGTAGACGGAGCGGATGTCTTCTTTCCTTGCTTACGAGGTGGAGGAGAAGGACTGCGACGCGCCGTAGAAGCCGGAGCGGCGGCGGGTCTCTTCCGCCCTTGCTGACGAGGCGGAGAAGGAGGAGGCTGGCTGCTCGGGCGCGCCGGAGAAGGAGCGGGCCGAGTGCCCTGATCGTCACTCGCCGGTGGAGGAGGCGGAGTGCCCTGACTCACCGGAGGAGGAGGAGGAGGCGGAGGCGTCCAGTTCGGAAGGTTGATGAGATCCTTCCGCCATAGGCATGGAGTCTTCAGAGCAGAACCCAGCCGATACTCCCCTTCACCGGTAGGGTGGTCAAGCCGGAGGTCCTCAAATCCCTCCGTTATTTCATCGACCATCACCTTAGCATATCCTTCTGGAATCGGCCGGCAGTGAAAAGTTGAGTCGGGTTTAGTAGGATAAACGGAGCCAACAGCCGCCTTGACCTTTAAATTGCTCCATTGTGCCATAAGGTGGCAATTTTCAGCATCCGTGATAGCATCCACGGGATAGCTGGCAGGAGCCGTCAAGGCATGCTCTGGCTGAAGCAGCTCGGTGGAAGCCACGCTGCTTTTCCGCTGAGATGGCGGGGTAGCTTCGGGGGAAGCTTTGGCAGGTCGTTTGCTGCGATCTGCTTCTCGTTCCTCTAGCCCCATTACCCTTTCGTGCAGCGACTGCAGTTGGCTCTGCTCCAGTTTCTTCCTCCTCTCGTGGGTTTTGTAACCCCCTGCGTCCGGAAATCCAGCCTTCCACGAAACGGAGCCTGGCGTGCCTCGTGTCCGTCCAGGGTGCTCATCACAAACAGTGCTGTCACCTCTGAGACGTGTTTCCAACCAACTGCTGAAAGTCCTGATGTGTTCACATGTAATCCAGTCGTCGCACTGCTCCGGGTGTTTGGAGCGCAGACTGTTCTTGTGTTCATCGACATACGGGGTCACCAAGGTAGAGTTCTGTAGAACTGTGTAGTGTGCTTGAGACCAAGAATATCCGTCCCTGCATATTATTGAGTCCCTTCCAAGCGTGCCTTTTCCAGTCAGTCTCCCCTCATACCGCGATTTAGGGAGACCTATCTTCTTAAGGCCAGGAATGAAGTCAACACAAAACCCGATGACATCCTCTGTTTGATGGCCCATGGAGATGCTTCCTTCTGGCCTAGCGCGGTTACGAACATATTTCTTTAGGACTCCCATGAACCTCTCAAAGGGGTACATATTGTGTAGAAATACGGGCCCCAGAATGACAATCTCGTCGACTAGATGAACTAGGACGTGCGTCATGATATTGAAGAAGGATGGTGGGAACACCAGCTCAAAACTGACAAGATATTGCGCCACATCACTCCTTAGCGTTGGTACGATTTCTGGATCGATCACCTTCTGAGATATTGCATTGAGGAATGCACATAGCTTCACAATGGCTAGTCGGACGTTTTCCGGTAGAAGCCCCCTCAATGAAACCGGAAGCAGTTGCGTCATAATCACGTGGCAGTCATGAGACTTTAGGTTCTGAAACTTTTTCTCTGGCATATTTATTATTCCCTTTATATTCGACGAGAAGCCAGTCGGGACCTTCATACTGAGCAGGCATTGAAAGAATATTTCTTTCTCTTCTTTCGTAAGAGCGTAGCTGGCAGGACCTTCATACTGCTTCGGAGGCATGCCCTCTTTTTCGTGCAAGCGTTGCAGGTCCTCTCGTGCCTCAGGTGTATCTTTTGTCTTCCCATACATGCCCAAGAAGCCTAGCAGGTTCACGCAAAGGTTCTTCGTCACGTGCATCACGTCGATTGAAGAGCGGACCTCTAGGTCTTTCCAGTAGGGTAGGTCCCAAAATATAGATTTCTTCTTCCACATGGGTGCGTGATTCTCAGCGTCATTCGGAACAGCTAGTCCGCCGGGACCCTTTCCAAAGATTACGTGTAAATCATTGACCATAGCAAGTACGTGATCACCGGTACGCATGGCGGGCTTCTTCCGGTGATCTGCCTCGCCTTTGAAATGCTTGCCTTTCTTTCGACATTGATGGTTGGTCGGAAGAAATCGACGATGGCCCAGGTACACATTCTTCCTGCAGCTTGCCAGGTATATACTATCGGTGTCAAGTAAATAGTGCGTGCATGCGTGGTATCCCTTGTTTGTCTGTCCTGAAAGGTTACTGAGAGCGGGCCAATCGTTGATGGTCACGAACAGCAATGCCTTTAGGTTAAATTCCTCCTGTTTGTGCTCATCCCACGTACGTACACCGTTTCCATTCCACAGCTGTAAAAGTTCTTCAACTAATGGCCTTAGGTACACATCAATGTCGTTGCCGGGTTGCTTAGGGCCTTGGATGAGAACTGGCATCATAATGAACTTCCGCTTCATGCACATCCAAGGAGGAAGGTTATACATACATAGAGTCACGGGCCAGGTGCTGTGATTGCTGCTCTGCTCCCCGAAAGGATTAATGCCATCCGCGCTTAAAGCAAACCATATGTTCCTTGGGTCCTTTGCGAACTCATCCCAGTACTTTCTCTCAATTTTTCTCAACTGCTACCCGTCAGCGGGTGCTCTCAACTTCCCGTCTTTCTTACGGTCCTCACTGTGCCATCGCATCAACTTGGCATGCTCTCTGTTTCTGAACAGACGTTTCAACCGTGGTATTATAGGAGCATACCACATCACCTTCGCAGGAACCCTCTTCCTGGGAGGCTCGCCGTCAACATCACCAGGGTCATCTCGTTTGATCTTATACCGCAATGCACCGCATACCGGGCATGCGTTCAGATCCTTGTAGGCACCGCGGTAGAGGATGCAGTCATTAGGGCATGCATGTATCTTCTCAACCTCCAATCATAGAGGGCATACGACCTTCTTTGCTGCGTATGTACTATCGGGCAATTCGTTATCCTTTGGAAGCTTCTTCTTCATTATCTTTAGTAGCTTCTCAAATCCTTTATCAGGCATAGCATTCTCTGCCTTCTACTCCAGCAATTCGAGTACGGTACCGAGCTTTGTGTTGCCATCTTCGCAATTGGGGTACAACCCCTTTTTGTGATTCTCTAACATGCGATCGAACTTCAGCTTCTCCTTTTGACTTTCGCATTGTGTCCTTGCATCGACAATGACCCGGCGGAGATCATCATCATCGGGCACATCGTCTGGTTCCTCTTGATCTTCAGCAGCTTCGCCCGTTGCAGCACCATCGTGCACATCGTCTGGTGCATCTTGATGTTCAGTAGCATCACCGTATTCAGGGGGCACATAGTTGTCATCGTACTCTTCTTCCTCGCCGTCTTCCATCATAACCCCTATTTCTTCGTGCCTCGTCCAAACATTATAGTGTGGCATGAAACCCTTGTAAAGCAGGTGGGTGTGAAGGATTTTCCGGTCAGAGTAAGACTTCGTATTCCCACATATAGGGCATGGACAACACATAAAACCATTCTGCTTGTTTGCCTCAGCCACTTCGAGAAAATCATGCACGCCCTTAATGTACTCGGAGGTGTGTCTGTCACCGTACATCCATTGCCGGTTCATGTGCGTGCATTATATATAATTAAGTGTGTCAAAAATCATTACAGAACATCATGAATAGATAATTAAGTGACCAAATTAATAGAAGTTCATCATCACATAAAAACCAAAGTAGATACATAGTTCTCATCTAACAACATAAAGCTCTGCAGAGCATCTAAATTAATTAAACCATACATTGAAACTATGTAAAACATTTCAATGCGAAAAGAAATGCGATCATAATCGCAACCAAGGTAAGTACTGATCCAACGGCATAATGATACCAAGCCTCGGTATGAATGGCATATTTTCTAATCTTTCTCATCTTCAAGCGCATTGCGTCCATCTTGATCTTGTGATCATCGACGACATCCGCAACATGCAACTCCAATATCATCTTCTCCTCCTTAAGTTTTTTTATTTTTTCCTTCAAGAAATTGTTTTCTTCTTCAACTAAATTTAACCTCTCGACAATAGGGTCGGTTGGAATTTCCGGTTCAACAACCTCCTAGATAAATAAAATCTATGTAACGTTGGTCGGCATAATTTTCATAAATAATAAATGAACCAATAGTTATGAAAAGATAATATATACCGCATCCGAATCATAGACAGGACGAGGGCCGACGGGGGCGGATACCAAAACCATCGGCGCACTATATAAGATGCAATAATAAAAGTAAGAAAATAATACAAGTATCTATCTAAACAAACAAGTAATAATATTTTTCCTTTCAGAAAGAGGATAAGAACAAGAGGCTCACCACGGTGGTGCCGGCGATGAGATCGGTGCGGGTGATCGACGGCGGTGAAGACGGGGACGGGGCATGACGGACCGCTAAACCTAGATAAATATTGAGGAAAATGGAGCTTGGCGGTCGAGCTTGGAGAGGAGAAACCTTAAGTAGTGTGGCTCGGGCATTCCATCGAACACCTTGTGTGCATAGGAGGTGAGGTAGAGCACCACCAAGCCCTCTCCCCCTCGGCCAGAAAAAACAGAGCAGTGTGCTCTGCTCTTGCGCGAGGGGCTATATATAGGCAACACCATTGGTCCCTGTTGGTGGCATGAACCGGGACTAAAGGTAACCCTTTTGGTCCCGGTTCATGCCACCAACCGGGACCAATAGTGGTGGGCCAGGAGCCAGGACCATTGGTCCCGGTTCGTCCCACCAACCGGGACCAAAAGGTCCGGACGAACCGGGACCAATGGCCCACGTGGCCCGGCCGGCCCCCTGGGCTCACGAACCGGGGCAAATAGCTCCATTGGTCCCGGTTCTGGATTGAACCGGGACTAATGGGCTAAACTGGCCTGGACGAAAGCCCTGTTTTCTACTAGTGAAAGATGATTCGATGCCCTATATATCTCTAGAAGTGAATGGAGCTGGAATTTAATTCTACCAGAGTAGTAAGTATGGGTGAGTTTTGGCTCTATATAAAAAAGTCTGACCCGCAAAAAAAAATGCAGGTAAATTTTGTCCATCATAATCAGTACGCCGAGGATAGTAAGTCGCTTCTTATTTCCAAAGTAGCTATATCTTTTTTGAAAGAATATGTAAATAAATAAATTTGCTCTACTATCTCGTAAAAAAGGAATAAATAGTGCTCTGAATGCGATGTACGTTTAGAAGCCCGGCACGGCACGTTGTAAACTTGCCTTGGCATGGAGGTAATTTTATGGCCAGTGCTAGGCGCCGGCGCACCGGCCCAACTTTTGGCCGGTCGCCTAGCTCCCGACCGATTTAATTAGATTAGAGTACTGTCAGCCGTTAGATACGTCACCTGTCATCGTCCACACGCTGGTCTTCAGAAGTTCAGGTACCCCCGACAAAAGAGGATCGTGGACCAGATGCAGCCCGCACGCATCAACTATTACGCCGGCTGCAAGTGTCTCCGTCTTCCACCATCGCCGGCCACCATCTCCGCTGTCGCAACCCTCCGGCAGTCCCGTTCACATTAGCTCTCCATCCCCGCTGGTAGAGATTTCCTACTCGCAGCAAAAAACAAGTCGCCAGTAGCAGCTTTTCCGTCGTCGCCGTTGCAGCCATGGTAGCGCTGTCATCGCCGGCCACACATGCCACCGCGCTCGCCATGACTGCCACCACAAAAACCTCGAGTACTTGGTTGAAGCAAAATGATTTGGCGGTTCCAGCAAATCTTAGTAGTGGTTCCAGCAAAAATCTAAAAGGAACAAAAGACTTTGATAAAGGTTGAAGCAAAAGCATTTACTGGTTCCAGCAAAAAATGATTGATTGTAGCAAAAAAAGTTGCTAGTTCCAGCAAAAATATACACTATTTCCAGCAAAATAACTCAGGAAGGAGACTCTCATTTGTTCGATTGTAGCAAACAAAAGAATGATTGTAGCAAAAAGAACAGCTAGTTCCAGCAAAAATATACAATGGTTCCAGCAAAAAAAGTCACCTCACAGCCCACCCGTCCGTCTCCACGACGTGAAGACTTTCTCCGGTTGAGGCAACGGAGGGCAACGGTTCCAGCTCTAGGATGTCCGGTTGCAGCAAAACGGGGCGCCCGTTCAAGCTCGCCACCATCTGGCTCCAGCACCGACGGGCCCCGCGAGTTGCAGCTCCGCCACCAGTGGTTGAAGCTCCGGTAGCAGCTGGCTGTAGCTTGCCCATCAGCGCGGCACCGTCAGATGCGGGAAGGAGTAGCAGTGCAGCAGCTTGAAAGGAGAAGGCCATGGAACCGAGTTATGCGGCGAGGTGGAAGAGAGAGGACAGAGCGTGGGAACACCAGAGTTGTGTGGCCAGGAATGAGCGGTGAAGAGATAAGGAAGGGAAAAGAGAAAGGAAAGAAGCTTTCGGTCGAACGAGAGGGCACGTGGGCCACATGTTCGCTTTCGGTCAAACGAAGCGTACGCGACTGGCCGAGCGTTCCGCCGGCGCACCGCAGGGAAACATTTCCCTAATTTTATTTGCTAACCGTTCTGGAGCTAGGTAAGCTCACGTTGCTGTGATTTTCTGATCTGATCCGAGTGGTTTCAACTTTGGAAAAAAGTCTGCAAACTGCTCGCAGTCTCCACAGCGAACATCATGAAGTGAAAGGCGGCGTGGTGACAGGGGGCCTTCCTCGCCGGTAGGTCACCTCCGGTGCTCGTTGTGAGTGTTCATCTCCCCGCTTTTTGCATCAGGCTTTACTGGTGGTCGCGGGGCAGGCCCGGCGGCTGCCCTAGGTATTGGCGAGCGCTGTGGACGGTGGTCGCGGCAGAGCAGTCGTGGTGATCGCCGCGGTGCTGCAGTGGGTGATCACCGCCGGCCGGTTGCACTGTGCGGACAGTAACTACATCAGGGTTAATTTTTCATGGGTACGTGAGTGCATTGGAGGAGACGGGCAACCTCAATGGTACTGCTTATGTTTGTCTTTTTGGTGTGCTCGGTGTTTGTAGATTCTTCCATGTAACGCTCTATATATAATTTGGTTTTCCTTCTCAACATTCTCCAATTGCTGCACTGTGACCTCCTTCCGTCGATTTTTAGCAGATTGAGGAGACGTCGATCGCTTGTTCATGTGGTCTGCATCTCCTCCCAGCAGGACGGACCGCAACCAGGCCTTCGTCGCTGGGGCTCTTCAGTACCGGCCCCTTTCCGTAAATTTGCAAGAGTAGGTGTCCGATTATTCTCGAAATATGGGTAGATGGAGTGAGGAATTTTAGTTACCTGAATTTCATCATACAGAAGGTAACGAGAGCAAGCCTGTGCATGGACCACTTGATATGCAATGCTGACTGTCATCATACAAAATGAATGAACTCACTTCAACCATTTAGTTAAATCTAATATGTTTCCCTATGTTTGTTTTACAACATTCATATTCAAAAAATGCAGTGCTAAATCTGCAGCGCATACTGGTGTATAAATCCACAATTGGTATATAAATATATCATGTAGTTATGGACTTACAGTATGTATTATGAAAATAGCATAGATATGATTTGTCCTGTTTCGAAAATCTTGAACCAACATCCCTAATTTGTGGTAACAGCGATAACAACATACATGTCTTCAGAGCATGTAATTTATATTTATTTTTATATGCACAGAGCGATGAAGTTTACGGACAATACCAGTAAGTTAGATGTTCCTACAAACAATGTTAGGACTGCAGATGAGCAACAACGTACTAATGCTGCTGCTGGCGCAGCTACCTCTGCTGCTAATCAGCCTGCCGTTTCTTCCTCTCTCCCCTCGCCGTGAAAACCTTTGGAGGCCGTCAAAAGCTCACGCTGTTCCAAAAAAGAATATTCCGGGAAAGAGAAAGGATAGGGCAGCCACACCGAGCGATGATGATTTTGTTGACCCGCCAGCCCGTGTGAGCAAGGATCTAAACCTGACAATAGGAAGTCCAAAAAGGTAAAATGTTGTGAGGTGTTGTTGTTTCTGCTATGTTAACATTTGTCTTATGTTCCTGTAATCTTTGAATGATGTTGTCTCGTGCAGCTGGTTGTAGAACCTTATTTTGTTGTTATTTTCTGCTGTCATGATCAGGGTAATATTAATAGTTCTAAAAAGATATGCCCGAACTATAAGTGTGCTCCAAACCAAGTTTTAGTGGCCGAGAAAAGTTTGTCTGAAGCTGTGAAAGCTAAACTCAGAGAATATGACTTTGGAATATTCTTGGACCTGAAATTGAGAAGTATTGAGAACACCAAGTTGTTGATGTTCCTCATGGATAGGCTGGATCCCAAGACGCTTACCTTGCACATTACAGATAATAAGCACTTGAAAATTACTAGGCACTCCATCGAATGCGTTCTTGGGTTGCCAGATAGGGGTACAAACATAGTTGTACCCAGTAAAGACATTCAAAAGAAAGCGTTATGCAAACTGAAGATGAAGCTTGGTGTCGATCAAAGTGAAGATGTCAAGGTGCAAGATTTGATTGCACAGATTGCGAAAGATGAAGAGGGTGATGAATTCACGATCAGGTGCTTCGTGATGATCCTCCTGAACAAGTTACACTTGCCAGGGACTTGTGATTACATCACAGGAAAGGAGGCTGCATTGACGGAGGACATCACTAAGCTGTGCTCGGTAAATTGGGCTAAATTAATCTTTGATGACATTATGAATGCCTCTAAATCATGGCACTCAAAGAAGACCGGAACCACCAACCCCTCTATTCATGGCTGTGTGTTGTTCCTAGTTGTGAGTATCACATCCTTTCTTCACACTCAACCATCAAAAAACAATGTTGTCAACGCATACCCTCTTGCTAGTGAAGTTGTGACTGTGTTAATGTATGTGATTTTGTAGGTATATTATTTGGATAATTTGTTGGGAAATCCTTCTACCAATCCCATCGTCACACCTCGGATAAATAATATTACGAGGGAGGAAATGTTGAGGCTCATCGACCAAGATAAGATAGTACTTGACGGGGTTGGAACATTTGGTGCTTTGCCGGTAAGTTGCTCAACTATTTCATTCTGCAATGCATTTGTTTGATCACATCTTCACACATATGTTTTTCTATTTTATGTTGTTCTACTAGTTGAGGAGTCAGATGGGCACTTGCTACATGGAGGGTGCGGCCCCTTCAACTGGTGGCACTCCTCCAAGTAGTTCAGATATCCCGTGTCGGTCACATTCTTCTCCTCCTGCATGTATTGTTAGCATGCATCGTCACCTCGCAGGTTGCTTTGATGATTTGTGCGAGCCACAACAGGTTGCAGCCATGTCGGCATTGCGAATGTGCGATGACGACATCCAAAGGCTGGTGCTCAACATATGTGATCGATTGACGACGACAGTTCAGGAAATCAAGTGCATTGTGGGGGATTCTCGATCGAACCCACCACCACCACCACCACCAAGCCCCAAGGCTGCTTCGACTGCTGCTCAATTTCCCCAGTCAGGTGTGGGAGCAGATTCAAACTTGCATGATGAGAGGCAGCAACCATGACCCACAACTGTTGTTGATAACTGTGTAAATGTGACGGTTAATGAGGGCCGCGGCAATGTTTTTGATACAAGCAACCTTAGTTACACTCAGATTCTTATGGCTGCTGGGGTTCCAAAATCTCAACAAGGTGCCACAAACTATGGTATTGTGGCCATTGTCAATATATTTATCCTTTTTCTATGTTTTTTAAACGGGTGGCCTTATCACACAGGTGCAATTTTGGATGGAGTATTTGGCAGTCAGTGGAATTCACAGTGTATCTATAATGATCCCGATCACGAAGTTCTAACAAATGGCGTGTGCAAAACTTGCTATGATAATGGTATATGTTCTTCTTCATAAGGCGTTTGTTTGTATGTTTCATGCAGTTTTAACCACTTTTTCTTCCTTATAGGTGACATGGGCAACTTCGATGACGAAGGGGTCACCGCTGAAGAGCCTATGGATTGTTCCGCTAGTGCTGACGAAGGTGATCTTGTGCACCTTACATCAGGTACAAGCAATTTTTTGACATTGCCACACTCTGTTTACATAAATAATGGACTCCACACAATGGTACCTCGAACTCCATGGCAGATACCGACGAGGAGGAAACTGAGCCCAGTAACGAAGTCATTTCAACCAATAGTGGTCATACAAATGTTGGTATGGATCATGTGCATGATCTGCATCCAAAGGTTGATGCAGCAGTGCAGGCTGGGGTGTTGGCAAGCCATAGGACGCATGTCTTGAGTCCATTGAGCAACATGGTCAGGTTCTACAATTGTTTCACTATTAATTTGTTAAGCGATTCTACTGGATGTTGACATTTTGCGCTTGTGTTGCTTTTACTCCTATATTTCACAGTCAAGTGGACTCCGAGCTCCTTTTTATGATGAGACACCCAAACAACAGCATGAGACATTGGCCACATCTGCTGGTGGAACTGCAAGCTTGACAGATTTGTGGGAGTCGTCGAAAAAACTTCCTGATGCCGAGGTAGAGTAGTTTTATGCTATAGATTCAAGTAGAATTCCTAAAGTTATGTATGGTTTGCATGTCAAGTTTCGTGCTTTTGCCTTTTTGCACTGTCAGCATGTACCCCCTATTGTCTTCGACAAGACACCAGATCACGCAATTGGCTCTGGGGCTGAATTCGCAAATGTAAGTGAAAATGCGATGCAACCGCAGAAAGAGTCTCATCAGTTTCGAGATACTACGATGAAAAAGACGGTTGGTCAGCACGAGGTACATTGGTGCATTTATGGAGACAACAAAATTCTTAACAAGATTAGGCGTTGAAGGTTTGTTGTTACATGTTGTGCCTTTTTATTTTTGCACTTTCAGCATGTAGTTCCCCCTACGTTTGATGAGACACCGGTGCGCCTACGTCCAGAAAACTCGGCACAAGTGAGGGAGTGGACTGCACAACATTCATAAGTTAGTAACAAAATGGCATTGCTTTAATGTTCTAAATTGTTTTTGTTGAAAGTTTTATGTTTTTCTACAATATGTTTGGCAGAAAGTAGGTGATTAATAAAGATTGTTTCTTGTTCCGTGGGCCGTTCAACTAGAATGACATTTGTACACTAAAATGATGCCTCAATAATTTTTATCCTCCTTATATGTAGCTCATCTCTATTCGACCAGAGAACATGTCGACGGCGAGAAAAACGCAGAGCAATGTTAATGGTTATCGAGATGTTTTCTTTGGAAGCCGACCGCCAATAACTAGGAGGAGACCCAAGCAATCAAGAAACGAACCACGTTCAGTTTTCAAGTTCCCACTAAACTTAATAGATTGTTCTATCAATATTCGCAACACTGCAAGAGTTCGTAAGATAGTCATATCCGACGAAATTTTGAAGAAGTAAGTATTTGAATTGGCCTTTGCTTGTTATATTTTCGAAATTGTTTGTTGTTGAACATTAATGTCATGCATTGCCAGGGTAAATCTTATATCCAATGCCTCTCTTGGCGTGTCCACGATTGGCGAGGATTTGGCTGATTGTTTTAGGGACAGTGAAACGACCTTGGTAGAGATCATGAATATTTTCACCGAATGTGTTCGACATGATGAGAAGCTACACCCAACCCAGTGGAAGGGTCATACGCTTTTTCTAAGTTGGACTCTTGGGGTATGTTAGCTAGCCTCACCCTCTACCAACAATGCATACTTTTGATTTCATCTTCATATTTCACATATGACTCCTATGTGTATTATGCTTTTCATCAGTCCATGTTGAACTGTGAAGAGCTCCACAGGGGTCAGGTGTATAATAGTGACAAAGCTGTTACTTTATTGGCTGAGCATCTCGATGGCATTGATCCTAAAGAGATTAATCAGGTTAGTATATGTACTGTCCTTCAAGTGAAATTACTTACAATGTGGTAGATTTCGCTTATTATTCATTTATGTATGTACAGATCCTTTGGACATATCACCATAGTAATCACTTCGCAGTGTACTGTGTCAACTTGGAACACACTCGTATTGATGTTCTAGACTCGATTGACTGGTCTGAGACTGAGAGATTTAGCTCATTTAAAGAACGAAATTTTCGCTCGGGTCATAGAGCAATTGAACGGCTAAGTGAGGCTTTTCGCACAGTTACTGGCGGAGAGTTTCAAGATTTTTTAAATGGCCAATGTGGAGCAAGGATGTTCCTCGACAACAAGGCAATGATTGTGCCATTTTCACTACAAAGTTCTTGCGCCACTATGATGGTGAAGTTGGTCAGCTCCGTTGTAACATTAATCCGGTATTTTTCATGAATTCCCTTGCTCTTGGATGATGTTATTCTGTTATTATTTTGATTTCTAATGCATAATTTATCTCTCGCAGGCAAAGACTAGTCAGTACAGGGATGAAGTTTTGTCCTATATTTTGTTCCATGAGTTGAATGAAATCAATCCCTTACCTTACTTATTGGAGAAATTGAGGAGAGAAACAGACTATGTAAATTAGATAGCGCCTTGTATGTTTATAAGTTTATGACCAAAACTGATATTTCTTGGTGTCTGTGTTGTAATGTACTCGGGAGTACTTGTTTAGGACTGCTTGGACGGTTCTTGTTACACTCAAATTAATGTATCCCCTCTTTTTTATTCCTAAATCATGGATTTGAAAGTTGGTAAAGAGTTACAAAAGTCACTTTTATGTGTCCCACCCCTTAAGCCGCACATCTTGCACTCCCCCATTTTTGTGATATGAAGTTCGTAACACAAACTTGTCAAGATTCCGCGATTTCGTCCCAATGTACAACCATTAAATATCATCTAGAAATGTGCTGCACATAACCGTAAATACATAAATGTTCCCTTTGAATATGGATGAAAAAAATAGATTATTACGGATGAAAAAAAAATTAGATTATCACAAATGAGAAAATAGAAAAATTTCAGTTTGATGTTCATGTTTGAGATGAACTCACAAAAATTCCAGTAATTGCAGGAATTTTGATGTAAGGTTTGTTTTCAGCTGGTTATGCTAAAACTGATAGTTCGAAATACAAAATGTGCTGGAGAAATTAAAAATTATGCCAGCAAATACTGAATGTTCCCCACCAGGAACCAGGTAAAGCATGAAATAATTTCGGAACACGCTTTTAGACATAATAACTTTTCAATATCTTTCAGACTACTAGGAATACATGAGTCGTAATGAAAAACACAACTTAGATTTCACATTAAGTTATCTACACATCAGCAAACATGACTAATCGCTATCATCTGTTCCGCGAGATCATTCACCATCTACCACATCATCTTCCTCTTCTTCCAGCTCATCTATTAAACGGCGCCGAGTTGTAGTTCCCCTTCCCCTTCCGCTCCCCCTGCCCGTCCTCCCCCTGCCTCCTCTGGTACCTCCAACCGCGATGCTTTGTTGTTTGTTGGTGCATGACGCCTTGTTGTGACCGTCCATAAGGCCACATTTGCTGCATCTTCTTGTGCACTTCTTTGGCCTGCGTGCGCCGATATGTGTTTCTCCTTCTTCTGATCTAGAGCCCTTTGTTTTCGATAGTGGCGGGGCTTTAAAACTAATCATCTCACGGTCAGCTGGAGCACTGCAACCTCCTTCATCAAACACGGGCATTACATCAGCAGGCAGATCCTCGACCTGCGCCCTAAGTTCCTTCAACACATTCATGACTCTTACAGATGCAATTGTTGATCTGTCACCTGCTCTAACACAGGCAAAAGCCTCCCTGAGCATATTAAAGTGCGTCACGCTAACTAGCGTCCCATCGGCTCCAACTTGGAGAGTGTCATTCCTGTCGTAAGGAGGGTCAATCCGTGCATTCCTTGTGTATCTTCTTAGCACATACTTGCTAGGAAGCCTCTGAATCTGCTCATTTGTCATCACTATAATAAGGTGTGGTCATAACAGTCCTGTGCAAGGTGGGATGACAAAGAATAATTTTATTGTTGGTCATCCTAGTAACAATCCACAATGGAAAAATTGACAAACCATATGCTACTTACCTGTGTGCTCCCACTGCATGCACTCACATCTGTAGTCTTCTTTTTCTTCATCACAAACCACTTTGAACTCATGTTGGGACCAAGAAAAAGACGGGCCATCTCTACCATAGACCACAAGGAAACGACCAGCATCCACTTTCTTGGTAAGGAAAGATGTTCCATAAACATATGCATCTTT
Organism: Triticum dicoccoides; assembly: GCF_002162155.2. NCBI lineage: Eukaryota > Viridiplantae > Streptophyta > Magnoliopsida > Poales > Poaceae > Triticum > Triticum dicoccoides. The sequence continues at coordinate 722,850,960 of NC_041386.1, forward strand.
GTATTTGTTGAATACGGCACGGGTATAGATCCTGCTCAACTGATTTTCGAGAGGGTAGTTTGTTATTGTTGCTGGGCGTGCCTGCATCAGCATGGACGTGTCAAAGAATTAGATATACTCTGTTTTGTTTGCAGAACACCAACAACTTAAGAATATAAATAATGCAGCTTAAGGATGGAAAGAATTTATATGATGGCAAGCAACCGTTACAAATGTATAAATGACACAACGATTTAAATTTATATATGAGGCGTACTAGAAGATGTAATCATTTGAGATGTATACCTGACATGCAATGGTCTCTCGGCCTTCTGCTTCTTTTCTCTTTTGCAAGACTAGGTACATTTTTCGTGCAAACTCATGCAAAGGTGTCGTAGTGTTAATATGATGTCTTTTCACAAGTCTGTTCATGCTTTCAGTGCGTTGCGTAGACGTCATTCTCCCACAGTAAACAGCTTTGAAGTATGCCGCAATCCAACATGCACGCTGATCATACAAACTGCAGATCGTAGGATCTGAATCAAGGCCATATTCATTCACCATATCCTTCCATGCAGGCTCAAATTCTAGAGGGGTAAGTGGGTGATTTATTGCCGTTAGTAGCTTATCTTTCAAACCATCATGCAAGTCAAACAGTGGCTTCAAGTCAACTTTGTGCCTTTCCCATACATGCCATCTGCATAGCCTATGCAACATGTTTGGAAACACGTGTGGAAGAGCGTTTTCCATTGCTGCATCTTGATATGCAAAAGAGGATATTAGTCATTGAACAAGTTTTACCATATTGGTTGAAACGACATGTATGTAGCCACGAAGTGCTCAACAATACCTGTAAGTATGCAATGAGGTTCCTTGTCTCCCATGCATGTTTTGAAAGTCTGGGAAACCCATTTAAATGTTTCCTCTGTCTCGTCACGGAGGAGTGCAAACCCAAAAATGACATTCTGCAAGTGGTGGTTGCTCCCAACAAACATCGCCAACGGCATTTTGTAAAAATTACACTTATATGTTGTATCAAAAGTAACCACATCACCAAACTCAGCATAGTTTGCCTGGCAGCTAGCATGACTCCAGAATATATTCTTCGTAACGCCCTCGGAGTCATCCTCTATATCATAATAGAATTTACTGTTATGTGCTCTGAACTCATTGAAGAAGGCCCTAAGTTTTTTTACATCATCAGCTCGCTTCTTAAGTACATTGGCTGCTCTTCTGATATTGGAAGTAACACATGAAAGAAACAGCAGTTATGTTACAACCACATGGATTTTATTCATGGACAGCTGTATTGCAGAAAGAAGTGTCATAAAATTACCTATTTCGCAAGTCACGATCATTCATTGGCATGATCTCATAGTTGCCATGAAAATGGGTCAACACATTCATTGTTGTATTAGGAGAGACGTCACAGGTCTGCAGATCATCAACAACCTCCATGATAAGAGGATCTTTGTTCTTATGTGAATACATGTGCTTCAATTCAGATGGATTAGGATTCAGAGTATGATTGTGCTCCAACATCACTTTCTCATATATCCATTCTTTCCCCCTTTTCTTGATTTTAACAGCTGCCCCACAGTTAACCTTCTTGGACATTTTCGCACGTTTGCGTTCCTCCCCAGGCTTGTAAGATGTACTGGCACCTCCCCGGGAGCATGCATACAGACGCGACATCGGCTTCCGCTTGAGCTTGGTAATACCAAAACCTGCTGATCTTGCATATTGTTGATAAAATTCATACCCTTCCTCATTGGTGATGAAAGCCATATTTTCCTTCGGGACAAAATCTTCGCGGACTTGGTTACCTTGATATCATATTCATTGCATACATTAGATACTCTTTGTCATTCATCCGAATGACCATTCCGATGACTATATATCTCATGAAGAAGCATAACACTAGGCATATCGGCCTTCTACAGAATACCGAAAAATTAAAAGAAGACATCTACAGATTTGGACATAACACTAGGCATTTCTATCTTGTTTTTAAGCAAATGTGATGTTTTATGTTTATGCAAACTGGGTAAAAAATTGTGTCAAGTGTCTGGGAAAGAAAGTCTGAATCTTGAGTGAACAGTATATTTTATTTGGGTGTTGTTTGTTTGCTGTGGCAGACTGATGATAAAAGCAGGTATGCATTTCAAATGAACCTGGCTTCTAGCATGCCTGCAGAAAATCTAATCTAGTGTGCCTTGGTGACCCTGCAGGGCACCAAAAATCTGAAGTCTATCCCTCCACTGACTGCAGAAGCTGGAGAGACGGCAAGATATCAGCTTTTTACCATTGAGCAGGCTGCAGCTTCAGGCTTGTCCATACTTTGGGCAAAAAAAATGTTCTGAAGGCAATTTATTTCTATCTTATCACAGTAAGTTGGCAAGAAAAAGAAGATTGAAAGCTTAGTGCATATACTTATTGTACTATAACCGATAATGTTAGTATGTTGTTTGCAGTATGTACAGTACACTACTATCGCTACGGTATCAATCTTAGGAGCGAGTGGTCCGTTTAACGACTGTCGGAGCTGAACCTATTGGCCTATCTGGGGTGTTCCGTAGAAGGAGCGCCTTCAATTATTTGTCTTCTTTGGAACAGAAACTGTTGAAGTAGGAATATACAACTTCAAATGCTTGAACCAGTGGTTAATCTAGGTTAGAAAGATAGATTTCCTGTTCCATCCCGAAGCTCAGGCATGCACTAGATGGTCTTTAGCTATGTACTTAGTTAATCCGTGGATCCTGACTTGAACAGTATGGTCGAAAGAAGCCATCCAGCAGTGTGCTAGCCAACAATATAATGACGCCACATCCTAAGAATGAATAGAACTGAATCCTGATAATGCTATCTAGTTACAACATGCACTGAAGTTCAATCAAAATACAAGGCATCTTCCACTGACTAAGGTTCAGTCGTCAAAAGAGAGATGAATAACAGACCTGCCCCAAACACTGGATACTGAAATTTACAGCAAGGTATGCATAGCAAGGTATGTACATCAGCAAAGTGAGACACTGGGTACTAAATTGAATGGGAACGTACATGTATGTATCTTGCGCTGGGATCTGGAGTCATCATCTCGCTTGGTTCAACAATACACGGCGGCGTCAACGTGGATGTGTGCATCGCCGGATGGCGCACAGTGGAGTTCTCGCCGCCAATCGGAAAATTTGGGCCGCTGCCAGACGAAGTTCCAACGCCATGGTATGGCGTCGAGAAAGACGTTAGAGGAGGCGCATTATCAGGCACAACAAAGCTCATCGGAGAAGGCTCATTGTCCTCGGATTCTTGCCGGCGGAAGCTTGGAGATGAGTCCATGAGCGAAACTGCCGGGTGCGAATCCCCTCCCGCCCCCGCTTGAAAACTGAAACAGTGCCACTCGCACGTCGTGCGGCAGTAAATGCCAGTCGCACGACCTGGGCTTGCAAATCTTGAACCGCAGAATGGATTTGGGCAGGAACGTAAGTTTTTGGGGCAGTCTTACGGCTGGGAAATTTCAGCGAACACTTGTATTAAACAAATCCAGAAAAATCAGATAAAACAGAGGCAAAAAGCAGACATGGCCACTGCTTGCCCATGGTAGGCGCTCCCATCATCAGCAACCTCAGGTGCCACAGGGTGCTCCCGCGGAGGTGCCTCCGCGATGGAGTGATGACTCACCTCGCCGAGAAGAGCTCTCCATCCGGCCGCCGATCCGCATCCTCATCGGGGCGGCCTCTCCTTCCGCCCGCCGATCCGCATCCTCGTCGTGGGGGGCTCTCCCTCCGGCCGGCGATCCGCATCCTGCTCGGGCGCGCTCTCCCATGGCAGCCTCCCTCTAGGACGGGCCGAGCGACGGGGTCAACGACGGAGACGACGGCGAACCAAATAAGCTGCAAAAAAAGAGAGGAAATAACCCGTCGGGGTGGGAGGACCAAAGAAAAGTTACCTCAGGAGGAAAAAAATCTTACGTCACGTCAACGATGGGGTGGGGTGGGGTTCGATGGCTCGGTCGTTCAACTCGGGTGAAGAATTACTTATTCTTCACCCAGGGTCTTAAATAGACATTCTATATTTTATGTAGTGTACTTGATCTTATCTTAAATCAGTAAACTAATTGACAGCTTTTGGCATTTCTCCCTCTCCATAATTATATAGATGGTTCAAAAATTCCATAAAAATCTTTTAAGGCAATTTGAAAAGAGCCAAAAAAAAATTTTGGAGGTGGCCTGAGAAATTCCACATTTGACATTTGGAGTCATTTTTTATAATGCAATAAATTATGCTTATATGCGTTCTGAAGATGCCTCCATTATGTGTTTTCTAATGCATTTTAGAAAAGGTCCTTTCCTTCATAAGTATCTCCAACATTTTCTAAATGCCTTTAATTGTCTAGTCTAGCATTTTATAGGCCTCTTGAGGCATTTGAGAATACCCGCTAACAGTTCACCTGTTTTGATGCCAACACCCGCATGCTCAGTGAACTCAAAGCTGAAGGGGTTTAAAATTCTTGAGTATTTTCATACCCAGTAGATAGTGACCAAAATGAGGACCATGAGTGAGAACCTTAATTTCTTCCTCAAATGGCGCATGTTCTCTTCCTTAACTCTTGCCTCCACCTGTACGCTAATCAGACTAATCCTCCCTAACTAACTAGTAGAGGATACATCCAAGCAACCATATGGTCTCGTGTCGGGTTTTCATCGGGATTTCTTTTCCTGGAATTTTTCATTCTACATTTGTAAAAAAATCTAATGGAGAAACTATATTGCAGTAACGAAAGAAGGTACGTGTTCGCGGGTATAAGATGTCCATCTATATTGAAACTATGATGACCTTATACTCCGATTATGGTCATCATATATTCCAAAAGAATTCATTGCGTATTTAAAAAGTGTTCATGACATATTTAAAATTTGTCATGTATAAATATGTTTGAGTGTATTAAAAAGAAAATATATGTTCATTGATTATTCAAAAAATGTTAATCACCTATTTGCAAGATGTTTCTCACATATTTGAATTACATTAACAAATATTATTGTATTAAATTTCATGTATACAAAAGAAATAAAAAGATGTTTCAATTCGTATTTGTATAATATTGATGGATAAACAATTATATTCATGCCACAGAGTAAAAAATAGAAGAAACAAAAACAACTAATAAATGAAAAAGAAAACAAACAGCAAAGAAAGGAAAGGCTAAACTGGAAGAAACAAAAAACCATTGAAACACACTTGGAAAAAACAAAAAAGTACAGCCATAACAGTCCCACTTAGGCAATTCACGAACTATCCCATGCCTGGTGCTTGGAGTAAGATTCATTCGGATCCTTCTTCCGAGCCCTAGATTATTCACAATGTATTTTGTAAATTTGCAGGATAAGTAAAAGTTCTTCGCACTAGACAATGTTCACCTCAAAGACATAGAGAGATAAAGAGAGAACCTGCTAAAGCTCTCTCTCTCTCTCTCTCTCTCTCTCTCTCTCTCTCTCTCTCTCTCTCTTTCTTTCTTTCTTTCTTTGTCTCTCTCGTCAGACACGCTCACCCCGAACCTCTCCATATCCATGCTAACTATGCTAAATCTGCCCATGGTTGAGGACTAGATTATGCTTTGAAGCAACTTAAGGCTAGTACTCTTACTTTCGTCCACGTCCGGAGTCATAGGTCTGGATCCTTGTTGTGTCAAAATCATGTGCCATCAAAGGCCAAGATTCCTGATTCTACCTAGACCGAGAGCCAACACGATGAATAGTGAGGGAGTGAAGCAACTAACTGTCTACAATAACCACTTCCACAGCGATTAGCATCACAGAATCTAGTTGCGGTCTCCTCCACTATACCCTCACTTGTTATAATTGACAGAGGTATGATGAATAACCACTTCAAAAAAAAATAATTAAAGAGTTGTTCGTCTTTGAGTTTCTTGTACTATATAACATAATACAGAATCAAGGGTTTACAAATATCAATGGCAAACAATCTCAAAATTTCAATATCACTTTCATGCGTCTCCCAAGGAAAGAAAATGCAGCAATTGCATTATTTTATTTCAAATGTTGATGAATTTCAAGGTGCTCCATTTTGTTAAGGTTCATGCATACATGCTTGGAAATAATTTACTCCTTACTGAATTGTGTATGATGTTTATTGTTTTCCAAACATTTTTACTATGTTACTGTTGTTATGATTGGTTGTAGAATTACAATCTGAATGAAAATAGTGATAGCAGTTTATGTTATATATTTAGCTAGAGGCTATTGCTATAATTGTTATCCTTAAGTTGATGATCCCAAATGGAGAATTTGAAGTTGGTACCATGGAATACATCGAATGGAGTTCCAACATACCCATCTCCGTGCTCTGCATCATTTTCGCACCCATAGGCTAGGCAGTTCTATGTCATGGTTTATTTTACAGTATCATAGTTCCATCTGTGACCTTCTTGAATTCATCGCTAGCAACCCTAGTTTGTATGCCGCAACTATTTAAGTTAATTCTTCCTTAGGCATGCACTTCACTTCTATTATTTCTACAAACTTGGAAGACCAAACTAGCTCAGAAGACTTGAACAATGGAAAGAAACAGGCGCTCGTGGATCCCACACACCCTAGTACTCCATTGTGTCGCTTGAGCCCTCAAAGTATTTTGGACAAATCAGTATTTGTCAAATATATTCATAGCCATGATATGTTCTCCTGGAAGATCCCTTGTCTCAATGAACATGCTCACTCTTGCTACGGCTACATATCCATCTTGGCAATTTATTCAGCACTACTGTAGAACCTTCATATATCCAAAAGCATCAACCGATTCATACGTATTATTCAACGGCCAGGACCGGTTGTAGGCTTGGCGATTTGCGACCCCTCTTGGTAGCACTATGACTTTCTGAATCAATATTTGATTTAGGAGATGGTGGCCTTGAAAGAATGGGTCATTATGAGGATAGAAGAAAATATGTGAGACGTGGATTTGGCACACCAGTTTTTTGTTGAGGTACTAAGAGTTGGTTACAACGATTATATGTACCTGTACACGCTTTCCAATAACTTGGTGGCATGGAAAGACACACTTCTCCTACTTGGTTATAATAAGGAAGCCCTCTACTTTATCGGGTTTTCGACTAAACCTACAAAGTATTTGCGGGTGGAAGCTGGAGGCTTGAAGGAAGTGGGTGTCGTTTTTTGACGAGAAACATATTGGCCAGACACATTTACTAGTGAACCAAGAGAAGATGGGGTTATGCTATGTCCATGCCTACTAGTTGGATGCAAATTCTCAATTATTTTCATACCTAGTAGATAGAAAAAAAAAAAGAGGAGTGTGACCCAGAACCACAATTTCTTCCTCTCGTTGTGCATGCTCTCTTCCCCCAACTCAGGTGCACCTCTCCGCTAACCAGACTAATCCTTCCTAACTGTCCAGTTGTCGATTCACCAAAGCAACTGTATGGCCCAATGTACGGGTTTCAACTGGATTTTCATTTTTTTGGAATTTTTGTTTTCCACATTTTCAAAACATAAATACTCGAATGGAAAAATTATATTGCAAAAAAAAATGAAAAAAATATAAATATTCGTGCATCTAAGATATTTGTTCAGTATTAAAAATATGTTCACCTCGTATTTTAAATATGGTCATCACATATTTCAAAATAACTCGTGTATTAAGAAAGTGTTCATCACATATGTGAAAATGTGTCGTGCATAAATATGTTTTAGTGTATTAAGATCAAAAAAGAACTCACGTCATGTTTGTCCCCCAAGGCAAGGAGGACCGACTAAATCGGTTATCGTACTCAATTATTTTCTTCGTGCGATGAATCCTTCACCTTCTTACATTCATAGCCACCAGGTCTAGTTCGTATGCAACATTTATCTAAATCTAATCTACCTTAGGCACGCTCTTCCCACCTATTATTTTCTAGAACTATGCAAACCAGTCGTCCTCAACAAAGTTAGACCATGGAAAAACATGGGAGCTGATATCTTATTGCGACTAGCATCGTACAAGGTAGTCCGTTCTGCACCACTGCAACCTCCTTTGTGAGAACTGAAGAAGGTATAATGAACAACTTACCCTTTATCTCTTGTTTCCACCAAAAAATAGTATAAAGTAGAGCTTTGTTTATACTATATGAAGAATGCGCAAAAGTTCAAGGTTTTACAAATATCAATGTAAAACAATCTGAAAACATCAATATTGCCTTCATGCAGGTTCCATAGAAAGAAAAAAAGGTTGCATTTCCTTTTTTATTTCAAATGTTGATGAAATTTGTCATCATCGATTATTCTAGATGCGCATGCATATTTGGATGGCAATACTTTAGTCCTAACTCAATTGTGTATTATGTTTATAGTTACAACTATTTTAAACATGTTACTATAATTATTAATGGTTCAAGTAAAACTAGGTGAATGAAATTAGTATTTCTATTATGTATTAACTGGACTCCATCTTTATATTTACTAATTGGAAGCACTAATGGAGCCACTAGTTAACTCTTAGAAAACACATAAATTTAGCCTTCCGATGTTAAACAGACGGTTCAGATAAGATAGGAATTGCGGTTAGAGTTCTGGAAGTAAATAATTCGTGGCTATAGTCCTAGAGGTATACAACTGTGGTCAACCATAGCTAGAGTCCTTGAAGTATATGATTTTTAGTCCATCTCAATTCCACTACGGTATTATTTTGAAAAATATGTAAACGCAACATCTCTGCCCCTCACGACCTGATTGCGTCCTCATCACCCCGCCCTTCTTTTGCTCCGGCTCGCCCCTCCTCCTGTTGCATGACCGTGGGATCTCCACTTCCTCCTCAATCTAGCATGCCATTAGTCCAATCCTCCGGCATGCCTCAAATTTGTTTGTGTTTTGCTGGCGCAGGAGTAGAGCCCCACGTCACTGATTAATTCTGGAGACATGATGATGAAGCAATGAAGAAACCTGTACTACCTCTGATTGATCCTACTGAAGCATCTTGCTAGCTGATTCATCCTATGGGTAGCTCCTGCAAACAACGTCAGAACAGACGCACTTAGATAGCAGCTAGCCGGCCGGAAAATAAATGTACGCATGCACAAGAGAAATCTCTTGATGGCCATAAGTACGTATTATGTTATGATGTCCTCTTTATTGCTTCATGAGTAGATTGCATAGCCCGCGTAGATATATAATGTTATTAAGGCCTAAGCTTGCTGACCATCCAACAACTTACGTGCCTTCCCATGTCCTTTAGGTGGTCCCCGAGTGAGAGATCCAGGGGATATTATTCAATAATGTTGAAATTTTGTTCTGGAAATAACTCAGAAATAAGGATTGCTCCACTAGACAGGAAACTAAGATGGACTTCTGCCATCTATCATGTTGTCATCTTCCAGTCCTAAGCACTACAGCATGGAGGAGAAGATGAACTGGGCACCCACACTCGATGAAGCTGACGGTAGCCGACAAGCAGGATATGAGACACCATCTATTTTTACCATGTAGGAAGGCCCAAATGAAGTCTATTTCTTTAATTAGATTACTCTTCTGAGGCAAGAAAGCTACTCCCTCCGTAAACTAATATAAGAGTGTTTAGAATACTAAAGTAGTAATCTAAATGCTCTTATATTAGTTTACAGAGGAAGTATTAAGTTGTGGATGCCCAGGTTCAGATTTCAGAACTACGTACTTCAAGTTGCGCATTAGCAGTAAGAACATAATTAAATATGTGCACGTTAATTCTTTTGATTTGGGTGATGTATGTGTAGGGCTGTAGGCATACATACGAGGGATGCATGATCATGATCTCGGTAATCGTACAATGTATGAGTATTAAGGTATGTACGACTATAGCATATGTATGTGCACAAACATATTTTTTGCTTAATTATTAGCTCTTGGTAGAGCTGTATCTCATACAAGAATTGCCGCATGTTCTGTTTTTTATTTTCTGTACTGAAAAAAGTTGAACAGGTCTTAAATTTCCGTGAATTATCTCAATCAGAATTAGTTAGTATAGTTCCAGCAAGAACTACGTGTATATGTAATAAGTTTACAGTGCAACACAATAATATTTGGAGTCTAGAAGCATTTATCTCTGATGATTTGGATGTCATACCTAGAGATAGAGTTGAGTTTAGTGATCCTTTCATACTGATTTGTGTCTTTACAATTTCACGATAAGGTAGGTCTTAGTTAGAACGATTCTGTCTCATGCTTTGATCTAATTTATTTAATTTTCGCTGTAAATTGTAGACCGCCAGCTCGATTCATGATATTTGTATATCTTCTTATAACTTTGCAAACACGTTAATCTTCCAAGAACCATAAGTTACAAAAAAAATGCACGGAAGGTAACATGTAAGCCGAGGAGGCAGATAGGATCTTATACAAGTAGCCATGATTATGATCAGATCCTTCTGCCTACAAGATATAAAGGACATCTTTATTGTGTCTTCTACCATGTCTTGCATTATAGGACATCTTCATTATACCATGTCTTGCATCACTAAATTGTGTCTTCTTCTCAACATGGTCTAGAATTTCTTCCTTTCGCGTAAAGGACATCTTTATCTTTTCTATTTTTCCACTCAATGCATGTTTAGTCTGCTAAATGCTACATGTGTTCAAGATTAAACTTTATAAGTGTTAATGCGAAGTAAAGAAGGATTGTACAAAGCAAAGTAGTAACACTATAGAAATTGCGAGAGTACGTGCATGCATTGTATATCGTGGTGCATGAATGCTTAAAGCATATTGTCCTTCATTATTTGTTCATATTCAATTTATACAACCCCGGATGATAGCCTAGAATTAAAATTAATAACCTAATATTGTTGTGACACACATATTGTACAGCCAGAATAAAAGGATGGGATTTTAAAACAAATCTTTTGAATTGTTGAGTGCATTAAGTTTACTTTGTTCAAAACAAACAAATTTAATGTGTGCATTAAAGTTAAGGTTTTAAAATTTTCACAAGTGGTCGGCATCTTAGTTGCACTAATTAACATCAAATAAACATTTTAATGTTAAGTTAATTTGTAGTTTTATATATTTAGGTAGTTTATTTTAGATTTTGTTTTAAAAAATCCTTCTCAAATATGAGATATTTCTTTGGTGAAATTCCACTCTCTATGAGTGAAGAAATTTGCAACAAGGAATGTACGAATAACAGTTAATCCTATCGTTTAGTAATTGTTTGTGCTATTGATTAGAAAATGTTATTGAAAGACGCTAAAGTTTCAATGTCACAAGCCAATTGGATGTCGGCGCATGGCAATGACAAAGCACACCATATTCATAAGCTAATTAGGTGAATATAATGTAGGAATTGACTACCGTAGTAAGCTAAATCTTGGTTTAGAGTCATCCTTCAATCCAGTCTTTGTTTTTTCCTATAATGTGCAGTTCTTAAATAAGCTATATTCCAACAAAACTCCAAAGACCATCCCTAATTTGTGTATCTAAAACAATTACTAGCCCTTGCAGTTGCACGGGTTGATGACTAGCTGGTATAATTGTTAGCTACAAATTGGCTATTCTATAGCGCCTACACCCCCATCTACGTGATCCACATCATGTTTGAACCCCAAAGGCTAGGAGGACCTACTAGATGGGTTATTTTACTTCATTATTGTCCCGTTGGGTTGAATCCGTGACCTTCTAACATTCATTGCCACCAGGTCTATTTGGTATGCAACATTCATCTAAATCAAATCTAGCTTAGGCACGCTCTTCCCACCTATTATTTTTAGGAACTGCACGAACCAGACATGCTCAACAAACATAGACCATGGAAATACGTGGGAGCTCACTGATCCCATATACCCTAGTACTCCTATGTGTCACTTGAGACCTTTTAGTATTTTGGACAAAATGGTAATGATCAACTGTACTTATGGTCATGCTATCTTCTCCCTTGATACATCCATAGTCACTATTGACGTTCTCACTCGCACTACGGGTGAAGCCCCACCTTGCCAATTGATTCATCTTTAATATAGAATAATCATATCTCCAAAAGTAGCATTGAATCCATATCTATTTGTCAGCACCTGCAGTCCATGTGCGCTAGCTTATTTAGGTGCTCCTCTTAGTTGCACTGCAATTTTTCATACTCACATTGGATACAAAATATTGTGACCTTCAAAAGCCAGGTCATTATGAGGATAAAATAAAAGATGTATCGCGTGCATTTGGTACATCACTTTTTTGTTGGGTTACTAAAGGTTGCTTGTGGCCATTATATGGACCCGCACACACTTTCAAGAAATTTGGTGGCTTGCGAAGACATGTTCTCCAAGATGGTTGTAATGGGGAAGCCTTCTCCATTGACTTTTCAACTGAACCTGCAAAGTATGTGAGGGTGAAAGATGGAAGCCTATCTAAGATGGTTGTAATGGGAAACCTATTGGCTAGCCACGATGCTTACTGAACCCTAAGAGGATGGGTTTATGGTTTGGTCATATCTACTAGTTGGATGAAATTCTTGAGTATTTTCATGTGGGAATCAGAACCTCAAATTTTTCCTCTCTTGACACATGATCTCTTCCACACCCACCCCTCCACCTCTGTGTCGACCACCCTAATCCTGCCTAACTAATTGTAGACGACGCATTCAAGCAACTGTACGGGTCCATGTACGGTTTCCAACTAGATTTCTCGATTTTTTATTTTAAATACTTTTAAAAATTAAATGTAATTTCAAATTAAAGATATATATTGTAAAAAATGAAAAAATGTACATGTTCATGCATATAAGATGTCCGTCCATATTTAATATATGTTCACCTCATATTTTAACCGTGGGCATCACATATTCCAGAAGATTGCATCGCCTATTTTTAAAAAAATGATAAAACGATTGAAAATGTTATATAAAAATGTTTTATTGTATGAAAAAATATGTTCCTCTAGTATTCAGAAATTATTTATTGCATATTCTAAAAATGTTCATCACGTATTTGGAAAATATTCATCACATATTTGAATTATGTATAAAAATTATTAATGTAACAAAATGTAATATGTCAGAAAAAAGAAATGAGAAATGTTGAAATCATATTTATAAATTATCATGGATAGAAAATTATATTCAAGTTATTGAATTAGAATCAAAGGAAGTAAATAAAGTTCAACTGATAATCAAAAAATAAAATCAAATAGGAATGGGACGGCCATAGCACCGCGCATAGTTATTCACCGACTATCCCTGACTGGTGCTAGGAGTAGGATTCGTCGGGATCCTTCTACTAAGCCCTAGCTTTTCAATAATGTAGTAACCGAAAATTTATAATTTTATTATTCTAATGTGTAATAGGACATGTATAAATTTAGCTCTTTCCTAACATGACATATATAACATTGATGACGCCTTTCCAAGTTCTGGACATTGTACTTTGTTCACCTTAAGGTCATAGAGAGAGAGAGAGAGTTCGATAAAGCATGCACAACTTCTCTCTCTCTCTCTATATA
>NC_041386.1:722864689-722899010 GCF_002162155.2 Triticum dicoccoides
CCACTTCCCTCCATATCATGTTGAGCGGTAGATCATGCCTTCAGCAAACTATGCGGGCTAGTACATTTTCTATCCCTATCTGGAGTCATAGGTCAGTGTCGGTGTACTAGAGTAGGGGTACCCTAGTATCCCGAACTCGTGCACGGGCAGTTGTAGCACCCCGCGGCAGGGCTTGCCGGGTGACCGCCAAGGTCCTCCGTGGTTCCTTTGGAGACATTCAAGAACAAAGTATTCAAGCCAAGGAAACAAGGCCCCGGCAAGAGGAGCTTGCCGGGAAGCCATTCAAGAACAAAGTATTCAAGCCAAGGAGACAAGGCCCCGGCGAGAGGAGCTTGCCGGGAAGGCCAACCAAGGCATCTCAAGGAACTTGCCGCGACGCGCCACGCGTCCCGGCGAGGCCCGGTGAGCGACAAGCTTCCGGACGCGACAAGACAACGACCGCGGCAAGGTGCTTGCCGCGGCAAGCTACCACTCTGTACCTGCGCTCCAGCACATCCAACAACGTGTCGCCCTGGGACCTTTCCAGGCGCGCGTGGCGAGAGGCTGTGCAGCCAGCGGTGCGCGGTGGCAAGCGGCGCTGACAAGACTGCCATCGTGGCAAGCGGTGGCGTCCCTGACGGTCCCTTTCTGTACTATTTGGGCGACATAGACGGGCATTTAATGCCTTTGCCCCCTGGCGTCAGGGTTAGGTATGGTACACTGTTCAGGTAGTTGTACCAACCGCAAGTCCTTTTCCATTTTTACCCTTGTCTACGTTGCCACCTGTCGGTGACCCCTTGAGCATATAAAAGGAGGCCCATGCGCAACGTAGAGAGGGGTTAGAGAGGTTCGAGAGGCTCAAACCCAGGAAAGCACTCACGCTCGGTCTCGTTAGCAGCTAGTGTGTACTATAGCACACAGCGCTCCCGAGCAAGAACTCAATACACTCAGACATACAGCAGTAGGAGTGTTATCTCTCCGGAGAGCTCAGAAGCTGGGTAAACCGCTCGTGTGCTTCGCCTCGATCTGCTCTTCGGGCGACCTCCGCCCCCTGCCGAACCGAAAGGGGCTCCGGTCCCATAGGTGTTCGTGGGTGGATCAGTTTCCCCCGACATCTTTGGCGCGCCAGGTAGGGGTGCGTCGAGATTGTGTGAACCTGATCCGACGTTCACACGAGCTAGATCTTCATCTTCTTCATCGACATGCCACCGAAGAAGAAGGCTTCGGCGGCAGCTGTTCCGTCCACGTCAAGGCTCAGATGTTCTTCATCGCCATGGCTCCTAAGAAGCAGGCGACCAAAAGAACGATGCCAGTGCGGCAACAGAAAAGCTAAGTCATGCGAAACTTTAGATATTTCCTTTCTATATAAGGTTATCCGCCTCGGAGATCTCGTTCTTTGTATGGAAAACCTGTGCGCGGAGGAGCCAACTCGTAGCTAGCTGCGCCCTTACTTTGTTTCGAGTCCGCTCAACAACTTAAGTGAGCTGCAACTAGTTGCGACAAGGTTTCTTGTCGGTAGTGGCACTGCCAGCAGGCTGCTGATGTCCCGCACTCAGCGCTCGCGGATAAAGGTGCCTGCGCCGACAAGTTCCCTAAAAGCGTAGGGTGGACGTACAAAGAGAGGTTGAATAGGAAGATAGCATGCACTATTTATTTGAGATTTCTGCATAGACCTGTATGCCAAGGAGCCTTCTCGGGGCTAGTTGCGCTCCATGTTGCCTCGAGTCCGCTCGGCAACTTGTGCGGTTGCGCTAGAACCAAGAAGGTAAACCTTTCCGGGAAGCGACGTTCCCGAATAGCCGCTAAGGGCTCGTTCCCTCAAGCGTTGTTGGCTGGATCGTACGCACCGGAAAGCATTCCAGCAGGCATAGGGAATATGTAGCAGAAGTCAAAACTTGCAAGTGAGTTAAGTGCACTTCAGATGCTAATCACTTGTCACGTTTAAACGCAGTTATGGCCCGGGGGCTGGCAACGCCCTTAAGACCAATCTTCTTGGTGTCAAGAACGACGAAGTTCTTCGCCATAAGCCTTCCCGACAACAAGCTTGCCGGAAGCCGGCATCAAGAACGTCAAAGTTCTCTGCTGAAGATAAAAGCCTTCTCGGCAACAAGCTTGCCGGAAGCCGGCTTCTAGAACGTCAAAGTTCTCTGCTGAAGATAAAAGCCTTCTCGGCAACAAGCTTGCCGGAAGCCGGCATCGAGAACGTCAAAGTTCTCTGCTGAAGATAAAAGCCTTCCTGGCAACAAGCTTGCCGGAAGCCGGCATCGAGAACGTCAAAGTTCTCTGCTGAAGATAAAAGCCTTCTCGGCAACAAGCTCTGGTTACTAGACTTTCTTCACCTCAGAGTCCCTCTCTATTTATCTCTCAACCTATCTCGTTGTCCCTCCCTTTCGCCACACAAGCTCTCCCCTCTTCACCTCCTTATCCATGCTAAGTACGATAAAAACGTCCATAGTTGAGCTATAAATGATACTTTGAGGTAACTGCGAGGGCTTGTACTCCTGCATCCATCCAGTTCTGGAGTCCTAGGTCAGGAGCATAGTTGTGGCAAAATTGGTAGCCACCACATAGGCCAGGACACCTGATTCCACCTAGATCTAGAACCAACACACTAAATAGTGAGGGAGCAAAGCATCCCACTATCTTGAACGATCACATCTTATCACGACTAGCATCACAAAAAGTTGTTGCGGTCTCCACCATTACACCCTCCTTTGTGAGCACCAAAGAAGGTATGATTAACAACTTACCCTTTTATGTTCTTCCACGAAAAAAATTAGGTAAAAAGTAGTTGACCCTCGAGTTAATTTTATACTATATAAAAGAATACGTAAAGTTCAAGGGTTTACAAATATAAATGTAAAACAGTCTGAGAAATTCAATACTGCCTTCGTGCATGTTCTGTGGCTAGAAAAAGGCAACATTTGCCTTTTTATTTCAAATGTTGATGAAATTTATGATCATGATTATTATTGATACGCATGCACATTTGGATGGCAATATTTTAGTCCTTACTCAATCTCGCATTATGTTTGTAGTTTGAGATTTTTTTTAACATTTTACTATAATTATAATCGGTTTGAGCACTACTAGGTGAATGAAAATAATATTTATATTATATATTTATTTGACTCCATTGCAATATTTTTATCCACAAATTGGCGATCCCTGATGCCGAATTTGAAGTTGATACCATGTGAAACATCAACTGGAGTACCCATGCCTTCATGTCCCTTGTGTGTGTCATGTTTGGACTTCCAAGGGTATGTGGACCTACTAGATGGCTTATTATACTCCATTATAGTATTGTTGGGTTGAATCTATTACCTTCTTGCATTTATAGCCACCTACTCTAGTTGGTATGCTGCATTCATCAGAATCATCTAACTTTTTCACAATCTTCCCACCTATTATTTCCAGGAACTGTACCGACAAGACATGCTCAACAAACTCAGACAACTGAAACACATGGGAGCTCATTGCTGCCACATATCCGAGTACTCCTTTGTGTTGCTTGAGCCATCAAAGTAATTTGGACAAAACGGCAGTTATCAAATGTATTCATGGTCATGCTATATTCTCCCCTATAGATCCCTAGTCACTATGGACATATTCAATCGTACTACGACTGTATCTCCACCTTGCTAATTGATTCAACCCTACAATAGAACCTTCATATCTCCAGAAGAGTCATCGTATTCATACCTATTTGTCAACGGCCTGCACTCCATGTACCCATGGTGATTAGGAAGCCCCTCCTGGTTACACTCCGATTTCCTATAATCACATTAGAACCAAGAGATGGTGGATTTCAAAGGCCAGGACAATACGAGGACACATCAACAGATGTACAACATGCATTATGCACACCAGTTTCTGGTTGAAGTACTAAAAGTCGCTTATGGCCATTATATGGAACCACTCATGCTTCCCAGAGTTTTGGTGGCTTGTGAAAACACATTCTCCAAGATGGTTGTAATGGGGCAGCCTTCTCCAACGACTTTTCGACTGAACCTGCAAAGTACGTGAGGGTGAAAGATGGAGGCTTGAAAAATGAGTGTTCTTCTTTGGGGAGAAACTTATTAGTAATGCTTAGTGAACCTAGAGAGGATGGGGTTATGAGGTGGCCATATCTACCAGTTGGATGAAAATTCTCAAGTATTTTCATTTGGGAGAAGGAAACTTAATTTATTCATCTCATGACACATGGCCTCTTCCTCCCCCTTTCCTCCACCTCGCATCGACCACCCTAACTCTCCCTAACTAACTGTATACAATGCATTCAGGCAACTGTATGCGCCCATATCCAATATTCTACTGGATATTCATTTTTTTATTTTTTTATTTCGCATAGTTTCTTAAAGCAAAGAATGTTATAAATGACAAAATATAGTAGGAAATGAATAAAAAATATGTATATCCATATTTAAAATATGTTCACCTCATATTTTTACTATGGACATCACATATTGTAGAAGAATTCATCACCAATTTAAAGAAAATGTTCATCACATATTTAAAAGAGTGTCATGTATAAATATGAGTTGTTATATGAAAAACATAAACAAAAAATGTTCATCTAGTATTTCTAAAATATTTATTGCATATTATAAAAATGTTTATCATGTATTTGGAGAATGTTCATCACATATTTGAATTATGTCTAGTTAAAATTAATGTAACCAAATTTCATGCATGAGAAAAAAGAAACGAAAATTGTTCAACTCATATTTGAGAAATCTTCATGGATAAAAACTTATATTCATGGCACAAAAAAATCTATATATAAATGGAAAAATGAACGGGAAAAGGAAAAAAAGAAAGGCTAAACCAGAAGAAACAAAAACATTCATTTAAACACACAAGTAAAAAGGGGAAAAGGACGACCATAGCACGTCTTACGCTATTCGCGGACTATCCCCCTACTGTTGCTAGGAGTAGGTTTCATTGGGATCCTTATACTGAGCCTGACCTTCTCAAGAAGGTTGTAGCTGAAAAATTACAAATTTTGGTTTTTTTATTTGTATGACATGTATAAATTTTGCTCTTTACTAACGGGTCTCGTATAACGTTGATGCATTTTGCGTGTTTTGGACATTAGACTTTGTTCACCTTAAAGAAACGAAAAGAGATCCTACACATCTTCTCTCTCTCTCTCTCTCTCTCTCTCTCTCTCCCTCTTCCCCTCCAAATCCATGTTGACTATGCTAAAACCGCCCATGGTTCAGCGGGAGCTGATGCTTTGAGGAAACTGTCTGGGCTAGCACTTCTGCTTCTATCCAGGTCTGGAGTCATACATATGGAGCCTAGTTATGTCCACATCTAGATTCACCATGGGCCACTACGTCACAGTTTTGGAGCCAAGACAATGAATAGTGAGGCAACAAGCCATGTCACAATTTTGAACGGCCATATCTTACCATAACTAGCATTTCAAAAGGTAGCTACATTCTCCACCACTACACCTTCCCTTTTGAGCACCCAAGAAGGTATGATGAAAAACATACCCTTTTTCTTATTTATTTTTCACGAAATTTTAGCTCAAAAGAAGTAGATTCTCGAAAAAATTATACTATATGAAACAATACAAAAAGGTTCAAGGATTTATGAATATCAATGTATAAAAATCTCAAAATTTCAGAATTTCCTTGATGCATTTACTATGGCAAGAAAAATGCAACACTTGCATTTTTTACTTCAAATGAGGATGACATTTGTCATGATATATTTTTCTTGAGGTGCATACATATATTGATGCAATATTGTAATCTCAACTCAGTTATGTATTATGTTTTTAGTTTCATAAAAATTTCACTATGTTGCTATAGGTATTAACGGTTGTAGTAGTACTAGGTGAATGACAGTTGTGATAGTAATTTATATTATATATTTAACTAAGAGTCGATTACTATAAATGCTATCCTTAAATTTATGATCCCTGATGTACAACTTTAAGCTAATACAATGCAAAACATCAACCGAAGCACCAACACCCCCATCTGCATGCTCCACGTCATGTTTGGACCCCCGAGGTTGTTCTACTCCATCATGTTAGTCAAATCTATCTTCGGCATGCTCTTCCCATGTATTATATTCAGGAACTATGACGACGAGACATGCCTCATTGATCCCAGATGTCCTAATACTCCTTTGCCTTGTTGTAGCCCTCCATGTATTTTGGGAAAAATGGCAGTTATCAAATGCATTTATGGTCATGCTATCTTCACCCCTAACACATCCACATTAATTATGGACATGCTGATACGCACTACTGTTGCAGCTCCACCTTGCCCATTGATTCAGCTCTACTCTAAAACTTTCATACATCCAAAAGCATCTCTGGATTCATATCTATTATTCAAGGGCCCATGATGCCTGTTTTTGTGATTTATGCGATATCCTAAACTCACATTTGAACTAAGATATACATGGATTCATCAGAAGATCTATGACGCGCATTTGGCACATTACTTTTCTCTTTTAGGTACTAAAAGTTGTTGCAGAGATCATATGAGCCTGTACACACATTCCTACATTATGGTGCCTTGCAAAGCCACGCTTCCCCTACTTGGTTCTAATAGGGAAGCTAACTCCATCGTCTTATCGGCTGAACCTGCAAAGTATATGCGGGGTGGCAGATGGAGGCTTGGAGAAGTTGGTGTGGACGTTTTTCTTTGGCGAGAAACGTATTAGCCGGCCAAGATGTTAGTGAACCCATAGAGGTTGTGGTTATGGAGTGGTCATGTCTACCAATTGGATGAAAATCCTGATTATTTTCATATTTTGTTGATGGCAAGAAAATGAGGAGTCGGAGCCGGAACCTTAATTTCTTCCTATTGTGTCGCATATGCTTTCCCCCTCCCCTCCATCTCCATGCTCAACACCCTAATCTTATATCTTATCTTATATCTTATATTTACTAATTGAAGGCACCATACGAGTCTTCATGTTAATCCACATCATTAAAAATATCTTAACCATTCAAAATATTTGTCCCCCTTCTGTCATAAAACGTGGGTATCTCACTATTTCATAAGGCAGTATTTCACATTTCGTTTGTGGTTTTTTTTTTCATGTGTTGAGTTTACTTACGAAGCACATCCTCCTTTAAGATTATGAAAAACATAAGGACATGTGAACTGTATTTTTGTAAACTCTTTGGAGAAATCTTATTCCTTTTCATTTTAACACTACAAGCTATTACATGTCCTCGATCATAATCTTAAAATACTCTATCATTACACACATAACATAGGTCGCCACATAATTATTTCAATATGTAATGCATATAAATTAGCCAGGTCGTGCGGACGCACGGGTTGATGACTAGTACTCCCGTGACTATAGATGATGCATCCAAGCAATCATATGGACCCATGTCCAGCTTTCAACTAGATTTTTATTTTTAGGAATGTTTTATTTTACATATTTTTATAAAATACAATAGGTTTTTAGTGGAAAAAACTATATTGCCAAAAATGAAAAAAGAATTACATATGCAACATAATAGATATTCTTTCATATTAAAAGTAGTTTCATCTCATATTGTAAATGTGGACATCACATATTCTGAAAAGAGTCATCCTATATATAAAAAACGTTCATCACATATTTAAAAAAATGTGTCATTTAAAATATGTTTCATTGTATTAAAAATCGATGTTCATGGACATATTCAGAAAATTATTCGTTGCGTATTGTAAAAATATTTACCAAGTATTTGGGAAATGTTCATCACATATTTGAATTACTTATAAAAGATAATAATGTATTCAAATTTCATGTCTCAAAAAAGAAAGAAAATGTTAAGTTCATCTTTGAAAAATCGTGATGGATAAAAAGTCATATTCATTTCCTAAAGTTAAATTGAATGATAGAAAAACTCAACTGAAAAATGAAAAAGAAAATGAACAGGAAAAGAAAATTATGGATAAAGTCTAAACAAGATGAAATAAAAAAATCTTGTAACACAAGTAAAATGGAAAAAGGATGACCATAGCTCCCGCGCTTAGGGAATTTGCCGACTATCCTTGGCATGATTCTTTGAGTAAGATTCATCGGGATCCTTCTACCGAGCCTACCTTTTCTACAATGTAGTAGCTGAACATGCATGCATTTTATTTTTCAAGTTTGTAGGACATGTATAAATTTTACTCTTTCCTAACATGGATCATATCATGTTGATGCCTTTTCTAAGTTGTGGACATTGGACTTCGTTCAGCTCAGAGAGATAGAGAGAGAGCATGATAAAGCTTGCCCGTCTCTCTCACTCTATCTCTCTCTCTCTCTCTCTCTCTCTCTTCACATGCGCTCCTCCCTGTCCCCTCCATATTCATGCTGATCGCTACCATAAAACTTACTACTAGGAAAACTCTTACCAGTAGCGCTGGTTTTTTGGCTATTAGTAGCGCGGACAGGCGCGCTACTGCTACGGCGCTACGGCTAATTTTTAGCAGTAGCGCTTGTTTCGACCAGCTCTACTGCTACCTATGTCTAGTAGTAGCGTGCCTCTGTCCATCGCTACTGCTAATACTAGTAGCGTGGCTCTACAACCAACGCTACTGGTAATGCAGCGCTGCTACTACTCCAAAACCCCACGCTACTGCTAGTATTTTTTATTTTGCTATATTCGTATTTTTACAGGTTTTATACAATTACGACATACACATACACTAAAACTATATGAAAAGCAAATGTCTCATCATCATCATCGAAGTGGTACAACATAGTCTCATCATATCATCATTATCAAACAGAAGTGATGTCGATCTCATCATCATCTCGAAATAGCGATACAAGTTAATGATCACATGTCTCTTACATTGTCACAGTAGACACATGTTTCATCATCTACCTAAACTATGACATACGAGATAAAAACGATCACGATGATCAAAATGGTATTATGTAGTAGTTTTTGCAACAGTGCTGGTTCTGAATCCCATGTTGTGCTATGAATCTCAAGTAACTAGCTTCGGCTTCCGCTCTGCTGTCAAACCCTTTCTGGCTTCCGCCGAAGAAGCCAGAGACTTGGGCCTGACACTCTGGCCACTCATCATACACACCTGGAACATGCCCTACATACACGGCATACCACTTCCTCGCCATCGTTGATCTATATACCTGTCGGAGATGCACATATATATATACAGTTCGTGAGGGCCTTTAGTCCCGGTTCTGGAACCGAGACTAAAGGGTCGTTACTAAAGCCCCCCCCCCCCTTTACTCCCGGTTCTTATATGAACCGGGACTAAAACCCCTCCATGTGGCCGCTGTATAGAGCTCCACCATTAGTCCCGGTTGGTAACACCAACAGGGACTAAAGGAAATTTTACGATTTATTATTATTATTATTCTATTTTCAAATTTCTGAATTATTTTACAATTTAATCTCTAATCACCACTCATCACTGCTCAATTTAACCTCTAATCTCTAATCACCCCTCGTCATTCCAAAGCATCTAACTTCCCGGCCGGTCATCCGTCCTCTCACTACTCCAGCCTGAGCACGCTTAACTCCCGGGTTCTATTCCCCCTCGTTTCCAAGTCTGCACTTGTTGTTTTCCTGACAATAGTAAGATGTCAATCCTATTAACCCTCAAGAGTTTAGCTTGAGCATGAAGTCACACGTTTCACTGTTTGACTTTGAAACTATTATTCTAAAAAACAATAATTATTTAGTACCACTAATATTCATCGATCCTTGTAGTTGATGCTAGTTGGATTATTTGGTGGAAGATCATATCTTCAGATTCTTAATGTATATTAATACCCCTCTGATTATGAACATGAATATGATTTGTGAGTAGTTACCTTTGTTCCTGAGGACATGGGAGAAGTCTTGCTATAAGTAGTCATATGAATTTGGTATTCGTTCGATATTTTGATGAGATGTATGTTGTCTTTACTCTAGTGGTGTTATGTGGACGTCGACTACATGACACTTCACCATTGTTTGGGCCTAGAGGAAGGCATTGGGAAGTAATAAGTAGATGCTGGGTTGCTAGAGTGACAGAAGCTTAAACCCTAGTTTAGGAGTTGCTTCGTAAGGGGTTGATTTGGATCCTTATGTTTCATGCTATGGTTAGGTTTACCTTAATACTTCTTTTGTAGTTGTGAATGCTTGCAATAGGGGTTAATCATAAGTTGGATGCTTGTCCAAGAAAGGGCAGTACCCAAGCACTGGTCCACCCACATATCAAATTATCAAAGAAACGAACGCGAATCATATGAGCGTGATGAAAACTAGCTTGACGATAATTCCCACGTGCCCTCGGGAGCGCTTTTCTCTATATAAGAGTTTGTTCAAGCTTGTCCTTTGCTACAAAAAGGATTGGGCCATCTTGCTGCACCTTACTTACTTTCATTACTTATTACCCGTTACAAATTACCTTATCACAAAACTATCTGTTACCGATAACTTTAGTGCTTGCAGAGAATACCTTACTGAAAACCGCTTGTCATTTCCTTCTGCTCCTCGTTGGGTTCGACACTCTTACTTATTGAAAGGACTACGATAGATCCCCTATACTTGTGGGTCATCATTTATTTCGATGGACATTACCGTAGTTCAACACGTGGACTAGTGCCATGTATTGAGCATATTTTTTGCTAATTTCATAATTGTTCTTGAAAGTCTCAACATCATTAATAAAAGAGACCAGATAATTTTTCTCCTCGCAAGTTAGTTCTGCACCATAACTGTGGTAGGTATTGTCTACTACCTTCGATACATTTCTTGGAGAATGGAAATAAGCTGTCAAGTATTTTTAAATCAACAATGTAATTTACTTAACAAATCTGTTTGATAAAATCACATAGAGGTAGTACGGTAAGCATATCCACATCCACCCAAATGTTGATATTATCTTCAATATCATCTTCAGGAGGAATATGGAAGGTCATGTTCATATCCTCTTGTAATCCACAGCATTGCATTCTGCTCTACAATTTGAGGAACCAAAATGTGAGTGTTTTACTGCATTGTACAGCTTAACCCAAAAAGCATAACCATGTTGAGTCCTAAGGTGAGCTATCTTCATCTCCATATTCTCACTATCTTTGAAACTGGGCTTCTCCAACACATACCGTATTGCATGGATGGGGATTCACTACTTGAATTGTCAAAAAATGGAAATTATATGTTAAAGAAAAGAATCCCAAGTCATGCTTAATTACAAAAAAATACTTGTCATTGTTACGTACCGTAAAAACTTCGAAGGTCTCATCCAGCCTGCTGGTGAAGAACCTATCATTTTCCAGGTGAGGCATGTCGCACATACCCTAATCGTTGCCGTAGTAATCACTCTCAGGGGTCCTATCATCGTCAGACATTTTATGTTTTCATAATTCAAAGATTAAAAATTGATGGCAATTACCAGGAACTTAACACAAATATCACTATTCAGCACGGGCTGACTTTCCGTATGTCGAGTCCTCCTTGAAAACTCTCATCTCATGTGGTGTATATGGTGGGTACTCCCTCTCTGTTATATTCGACCGAAGGTGATGGTCGCTCCTCCCTTCTTTCCCTAGTGCATTACACCAAAATGTCTAGCACACGAGAGCGAAGGAGAAGTGACCCCCACGACAATACTCAGTATTCTTCCACTCTGATATATTGACCGTATATGGTGAACATTCCCTTAGAGATATTTCGATCATCGGTGATGACTGCCTCCCCTCATTCTCTCATGCATTACCAAGGTATATCATGAGAAGAAGGAGAGGAAATAACCCCCACGATAACAGTTGGCATCCTTCCTTCAAGAACAGACTGAAAGTCACACAAAAGGAGCCCCATCAGAATGACAGTCAACCTGTTACATATATGAAGTAATGACATAAAAATGGACTATGGTTTGTCAGAATGTCGTTTAATTCCTGTTCCGGCAAATCACGGGCACTCGATATTTCCTACTTTATAGCACATGTCATGCTGAAATCCCCAAAAAATCCAGCATGACCTTTGCTTAAATAGGACATATCTAGTGCCTAAAATTTGCCAGAATGGAAACTAATCATCATTGAGGAAAAACATAGGCCACTCAGAGGTGTTCCCTGCAAACATCTGCCACATGTCCAAAGAGACAACCAGTACAATGCCAAATATCATCATACAAATGTCTGAGGAGAACAGAAGGAGGAGGTGGACTTTTAGCTCACCGACTCAACTGTAGAGGAAGTAGAGGAAGCTCCAACGACGATCACTACAAAGACTGCATATTCCACCGAGTGAAAAATTTAGATCATCAAATCTCATAGCGTTATTTGATGACAAAGTGATGATGACATAAAAATAATTAAAGTGTCCAGTAGATTTATATATTGAAAAAGCCAATTCGATACCTACAACATATCTAGCAAAACATTTCTATTTTATTACTAACTTTTTATTCTACTATTAGTTATAATTTCTTTTCTACTCTATTACTAAATTTTCTATTCTTTTACTAGTAATAATTTCTACCAAGCAAGTGTCCAATACATTTTTGTACCAACTAATTTTTTAACTAATTCAATAAACTAGAAACTATGAACTAATTTAGTAAACTACAAACTAAATTAGAGGATGGAGGAGGAGGTGGATGGAGGAGGGGCGGTGACTAAAGGAGGAGGAGGGAGGAGGGTTAGCGGCTAGAGGGGAGTGAGGAGGGGTGGCGGTTGTAGGAAGGAGGGCGGTGGTTGGAGGAAGGAGGGATGGCGGCTGGAGGAGAAGGAGGGAGGAGGGGCAACGGCTGGAGGGAGTGAGGAGGGGCGACTATTGGAGGGAGAAGGGAGGAGAGAGGAGGATTCTTATCATGGTGGCAACGGCGGCGAGGGCGGGAGCAACAGTGAGCACATGAGTGTGAGGTGGACGGTCGAGCGTGGCGGGATATTGCTATCTAGCAGTAGCGCGAGGCTACTAAGGCAGCACTACTGCTAAGCTAGGCCCACAGGGGCCATAGTGCCCCGGGGGCTAGCCATAGTAGCAGCGCGGGCCAGGAAGCCAGCGCTATAGCTACGAGGTTAGTTGCAGCGTGGGGTTTGTGACCTGCGCTGCTACTATGGCTTGATCCAGGGGCACACTCAGGACCACTTAATAGTAGTGTCGGTTGAGCGGACCATCGCTACTACTAACGTGTACTGGTAGTGCTTCTCTTTGGCCATCACTACTGCTACTTAACAGTAGTGTGGTTACACTACCCCACACTACTGCTAAGCATCTACCTATAGGGTTTTCCCTAGTAGTATTTCATGGCCAACGAGGATAGCTACCTTAATTGTAATGTTAAGCAGATGAATTTCCATGACTAGTTTAGTCCACCTTTTAAAATATATCCTCTCTTTTGACGTTTGAGCATATATTGCATCACTTATGGCTCATCCCTTGAACTATCCTAAATAAATATGATTATTTTGACGTGGTATAGGGTGGACGACTTGTAGTTGTTTATTAGTTCTGAAGTGTGCTCAATGGACCATAATATATATATATACATATATATATATATATATATATATATATATTATATGTTCTAGAATCATAGCACACAATTTCCTAGAGGCATTATATTATTCCACAACCACACAACTTATTTAGGCAGTTGGATATAAAATTAATGTCTATATTTAAAAATTTAATGGGATATTGATAATAACATGATCCATTTTGTCAGTGACCCTGATGGGGTATGTGTCCCATACGCATGACACAAGTAAAACCCATAGTTAATCGATAGCGTTTTGTGTTCAATTGGAAAGTGCAGTGCCTAGACATGTTTCCCCAAGGTAACTATATTACTATGTTTCATGGAAATACATGGTAGGTTGCAAAAGTGTGAACTGACTTGTGCTTATGTATTTAAGAGTGTCCACAAATCAAAATTGAAACATACTAGTGATTAGAGAGCACAAAACATAAATTGATATGCATATTTTTAATTAGTTGTAAAAAAATCTTCTCGAGTATGTGAAGGGTGCAACCAGTTCAGATGGTTTTGAGAAGTATCTCTGCTATTTGCAAGGATATATGTTGACAAAAATCATGGGTGTTGAGTGTACCTTCCAAAATATATAAATGGATATCGCATGAGTACTATGTAATTGTATTCAATAATATCCATATTCTTTGATAGTAACCCTGCATATATACTCATATTATACGAAAGGTTGACATGCCTATTGCTTACCTTTATCCTGCACCTAAAGGGCTTGAACCAACACCTTTAATTCTTGATAAATTTATGTCATATGAGAGAGAGAGAGAGTTTGCTGGGGGTTGTTCCATGGCATTTTCATTGATGTCCTCACATTTGTGAGGGCCACCCAATGCACCCTATGAACGAGAGCCATGAGTTGCCCCGTCTCATGGTGGTACCATATGCGTAAAACACATGTATAAAAACTCAAGGATTGATGATTAACAAAAAATTGTAAAACAAAAAACACAACAAAATAATCACCATCCTGCCCATTGCTACTGCTCATCGTCAGGTGACTTGTTGCCGCCGGAGCCTCCGGTGCCACCGGAGTCCTATGCCGAAACCTCCGCTGCCGTAGTGACCTCCGCCACCTCCACTGCCATCCCTCACCATGCCGCTTCTTCTCTCATCCCCGGACTTGGAGGTGGGATTGTAGTGGGCATGAAGTAGAGGGGAGGTCTGGCAGCCGGAGCAGAGGAGGAGGAGGATGAGGAGCAAGGTGGACCACGGCACCCAAAAATTAGGGGTCATCCTCCCCACGCCAAGCATACCCATGTCTGGTTGCTACCAATCTGATGCCATAGTGCACATAATGTGTTTGAGGTAATGTCCCTTAATTATTGCAGTTCATTCTACTTCCTCTTTTTGTTTGTGCTAGATGGTCTGTGTGAATAATCATTTTACTATGACATTGTGGAGTGTGGCAACATATTGAAATTTAAGCTTGTTTGTTGTGGCCTTCTATGTATGGTGAGCCTTCTGTTCATAAACGTCAAATGCACACAAGGAGTTAGCTATATTTATACGTTGGTAATCAATATGCAGGGGAATTTGGCATTTATATATTGAACATCCCTACATGTTATCTAGTGTACTTGATCTTATATTAAATCAGTAAACTAATTGGTAACTTTTGGCATTTCTCCTCGTGTATTATTATATAGATTCTTCAAAAATTTCATAAAAATGTTTTTAAGGAAATTTGAAAAGCGCCACAAAAATATTTTGGAGGCGGCCTGAGAAAGGCCACATTTGACCTTTGGAGTCATTCTTTGTAATACCACAAATTATACTTGTAGGCATTCTGAAGATGCCGCGATTATTTGTTTTCTGAGGCGTTTTAGAAAAGGGCCTTGAAATGTCTTTTCCTTCCTAAGTGTCTCCAACATTGTATGAAATGCCTTTAATTGTCTAGGCTAGCATTTTATAGGCCTTTTGAAGCATTTGAGAATTCTCGCTAACAATTTACGTGTTTTGATGCCTACACCCGCATGCTGACGGTCCAGGTATATGGAAGATGCACTAGAGATCAAGGATGTGGAAGAAATCATAGAGGCAGTCCTCATCCACCCCCACAAGATGAGCCTGAGAATTGTTTCCATGCATTCCTCATCTGCAAGCTATGGTACCACCTCCACTCTGACAATGGCTTTCGTGACCACTAGCGAGCCATCCATAATATGCCACCTATGCTCGGCCTTCTCCATAATTGGTTCTGCAATGACCCCCTCATCCCCATTACAAAATTTCTCCCTCATGGTCACTATAAACACAAATATGTGGCTAGCTACCGCCATGGGCGTGTCCTATATTCGGTTTGGATTATATGGTCCCCCATTACCAGAAACACTAAGAAGTTGTACGCACCACAGATAGGCAATAGTTGGAATAGCTTGGTTGCACTACAATTTTATAAAGTCACATTTGATCAAGATATGGTGGCCTTAAAAAGATTGGTCTGTACAAGGATACATCAAAATATGGATGTTGTGCATTTGGCACATCAGTTTATTATGGAGGCACTATGAGTTTCTTACAGCAGTTATATGGACTTGTACACCCTTTTTGGTAATTTGGTGTCTGGTGAAGACATGCTGCTCCCACTTCCTTGTAATGGGGAAGCCTTCTACATCAATTTTCTTACTAAACCGACAAAGAATATCTAGGTGGAAGATGGAGGCTTAAATAAGTGGGTGTTATTCTTTGGAGAGAAACATATTGGCTAGCCATGATGCTCGGTGAACTCACAGCTGAAGGGGTTTAAAATTCTTGAGTTTTCTCAAACCCAGTAGATAGTGACCAAAATGAGAACCGTGAGCGAGAACCTTAATTTATTCCTCAAATGGCGCATGTATCTTCCTTTCCCTCGCTAACCACACTAATCCTCCCTAACTAACTGCTAGAGGATGCATCCAAGCAACCATATGGGCCTGTGTCAGATTTTCATCGGGATTCTCATTTTTTTCTGGAATTTTTCATTCTACATATGTAAAAAAAAGTTTGGAATGGAGAAACTATATTGCAGAAATGAAAAAGGTACATGTTCGCACATATAATATTTCCATCTATATTGAATATATGATCACCTCATATTTCAAATATGGTCATCATATATTCCAAAAGATTTCATTGCATAGTTAAAAAGTGTTCATGACATATTTAAAATGTGTCAAGTATAAATATTTATCAGTGTATTAAATAGAAAACATATGTTCATCGAGTATTTAGAAAAGTATTCATTGTATACTCAAAAAATGTTAATCACGTATTTGGAAAATGTTTGTAAAAAGAAATAAATATATTTGAAGTACATATAACAAATATTAATGTATTCAGTTCAATGTATTAAAAAGAAATAAAAAGATGCTCAACTCTTATTTGTAAAATATTGATGGATAAATAATTATATTCATGCCACAAAGTAAAAAATAGAAGAAAGAAAATCAACTAATAAACACAAAAGAAAACAAATAGGAAAAAAGGAAAGGCTAAACTAGAAGTAAAAAATGTTGAAACACACTAGGAAAAAAGAAAATGTATGGCCATAGAAGTCCCACTTAGGTAATCCGCCGACTATTCCCTGCCTGGTGCTTGGAGTAGGGTTCATTGGGATCCTTCTACTGAGCCCTAGATTATTCACAAGGTAGTACTTGAAAATTTATAAACTTATTTTCTACAATTTGCAGGATATGTATGAGTTCTTGGCACTAGACATTGTTCACCTCAAAACATAGAGATTTAGAGAGAGAACATGATAAAGCTCTCTCTCTTACCTTCGACCTCTCGTCACACATGCTCCGCCCCCATCCTCTCCATATCCATTCTAACTATGCTAAATCCTCCCATGGTTGAGCAGTAGATCATGCTTGGCAGCAACTAAAGGCTAGTACTCCAACTTCCGTCCATGTGTGGAGTCATAGGTATAGATTCTTGTTGTGTCCAAATCTTGTGGCATCGAAGGCCAAGATTCCTTATTCTGCATAGACTAGGAGCAAACACTATGCATAGTGAGCGAGAGAAGCAACTAGTTGTCTCGAATAACCACTATACCCTCGCTTGTTATAACCAACGAAGTATGATGAAGAACTTGCTGTTTTTTCTCTTTTTTCCACGGAAAATTTAGTTAAAAATTGTTCGTCTTTGAGTTTTTTATGCTATATAATAGAATACAGAAAATTTCAATATCAATGTAAAACAATCTCCAAATTTCAATATCACTTTCATGCATCTCCCGAGGAAAGAAAATGCAGCCCTTGCCTTATTTTATTTCAAATGTTGATGAAATTCAATGTGGTCCATTTTTCTTGAAGTTCATGCATATATCCTTGGAAATAATTTAGTCCTTACTCAATTGTATATTATGCCTATTGTTTTATAAACATTTTTTACTCTGTTACTATAATTATGACTGATTGTAGTAGTACTATGTGAATGAAAATAGTGATAGCATTTTATGTTAATTGGTATCCTTAAGTTGATGATCCCTAATGGGGAATTTGAAGTTTGTACCATGCAATACATCAACTGGGGATCCAACATGCCCATCTCCATGCTCTGCATCATTTTCACACCCCTTGGATAGGCAGATCTATGTCATGGTTTATTTTACACCATCATAGTTCCATCAGTGAACTTCTTGAATTAATCGCTACCAACCCTAGTTGGTATGCTGCACTTGTATAAGTTAAATATACCTTAGGCATGCACTTCCCTCCTATTATTTCTACAAACTTTTGTGACCAAACTAGCTCAGAAGAATTGAACAATGGAAAGACATAGGAGCTCATTGATCCCACACACCCTAGTACTCCATCATGTCGCTTAAGACATCCACGTATTTTCGACAAACTTGTAGTTGTCAAGTCTATTCATAGCCATGCTATGTTCTCCCTCGGAAGATACCTTGTCCTAATGAACAGGCTCACTCTTGCTATGGCTGCATATCCATCTTGGCAATTTATCCAGCTCAGCTGTAGAACCTTCATATACCCAAAAGCTTCAAAGGATTCATATGTATTTGTCAGGGGCTGGGACTGCATGTACGCTTGGTGCTTTGTGACCCCTCTTTGTTGCACTATGACTTTATGAATTAAATTTTGATCTAGGAGATGGTGGCCTTGAAAGGCTGGGTCATTATGAGGATACAAGAACAAAAATGTGAGACGTGCATTTAGCACATCAGTTTCTTGTTGAGGTACTAAGAGTTGGTTGCATAGATTATATATTCCCGTACACGCTTTCTAGTAACTTAGTGGGATGGACAGACACACTTCTACTACTTGGTTATAATAAGGAAGCCTTCTACTACATCGACTTTTCCACTAAACCTACAGTATTTGCGGGTCGAAGCTGGAGGCTTGAAGAAGCAGGCATCGTTCTTTGATTGGAAACATGTTGGCCAGACGCGTTTCTTAGTGAACCAAGAGAAGATGGGGTTATGCTATGTCCGTGCCTGCTAGTTCGATGAAAATTCTCTGTTATTTTCATACCTAGTAGATAGAAACAAAAATGAGGAGTGTGGCCCAGAACCATAATTGCTTCCTCTCGGTGGTGCATGCTCTCTTCCTCCCACTCAGTTGCACCTCTCAGCTAACCATACTAATCATTCCTAACTTTCCGGTTGTCTATTCACGAAAGCAACTGTATGGGCCAATGTCTGGCTTTCAACTGGATTTCCTTTTTTTTGGAATTTTTTATTTTACATATTTTCAAAACATACATACTCAAAAGGAAAAGTTATATTGCAAAAAATGGAAAAAATATATAAATATTCATGCATGTAAGATGTGTGTTCAATATTAAAAATATGTTCACCTCATATTTTAAATACGGCCATCACATATTTTAAAAGAACTCACATATTTAGAAGGTGTTCATCACATATGTGAAACGGTGTCATGCATAAATATGTTTTAGTGTAATAAGAACAAATAAAATATGTTCATCCAGTACTGAATAAATTGTCCTTTGCATATTCAAAAAATGTTTATCAAGTACTTGGAAAAATCTTCGTGACATAATTGAAAATGTGAGAAATATTGATATAATAAAATTTTATGAATAAAAAATAAAAAATGTTCAACTCATATTTGAAAGGTCTTCGTTGACAAAAGTTATATTCGTGTCACATGAGAGAGAGAGCATGTGTTGTGGGTTGTTCCATGGCATTTCCAGTGACGTCGTCGCATTTGTGAGGGTCAGCCAATGCACCCTATGCACGAGAGCCATGGGTTTCCTCACATCATGATGGTACAATGTGCGTAACGCACATGAATGACAACTTGTCGGGCGACTTGTTGCCAGCGGAGCCTCCTGTTCCACCGGAGTGCTACACTGGAACCTTTATGGCCATAGTGACTGCCGCGACCTCCACCACCATCCAACAGCATGCCTCTTCTTCTCTTTTCCCCGGTCTTGGAGGTGGGATTGTAGTGGGAGTAATGAAGTAGAGGGGACCTCTGAGCCGGAGCGTAGGAGGAGGAGGAGGAGCAAGGTGGACCAGGCCATGCACAAATTAGAGGTGATCCTCCCCACACCAGGCATACCCATGTCTGATTGCTGCTGATCCGAGGCCATAGTGTACATAAGGTGTTTCAGGCAATGCCCCTTAATTATTGTAGTTCATTGTACTTCCTCTTTTATTTTTGTGCTAGATGGTCTATGTGAAAAATCTTTTTACTATGACATCATAGAGTGTGGCAACGAGTTGAAATTTGAGCTTGTTTGTTGTGACCTTCTATATATGGTGAGCCTTCTGTTCATGTTGGAAAATTGCACACAAGGAGTAAGCTATATTTATATACATTTTTAATCAATATGCAAAGGCATTTGGCATTTATATATAGAACGTCCCTACATTTTATCTAGTGTACTTGATCTTATCTTAAATCAGTAAACTAATTGACAGGTTTTGGCATTTCTCCCTCTCCATAAATATATAGGTGCTTCAAAAATTCCATAAAAATGTTTTGAAGGAAATGTGAAAAGAGCCACAAAAATATTATGGAGGCGGCCTGAGGAATGCCACATTTGACCTTTGGAGTCATTCTTTATAATGTAATAAATTATGCTTGTATGCTTTGTGAAGATGCCTCCATTATGTGTTTTCTGATATATTTTAGAAAAGCTCCTTGAAAGGACTTTTCCTTCGTAAGTATCTCCAACATTTTCTGAAATGCCTTTAATTGTCTAGGCTAGAATTTTATAGGCCTTTTGAGGCATTTGAGAATACCCGCTAAAAGTTCACTGTTTTGATGCCAACACCCGCATGCTTAGTGAATTCAAAGCTAAAGGGGTTTAAAATTCTCGAGTATTTTCATACCCAGTAGATATTGACCAACATGAGGACCATGAGTGAGAACCTTAATTTCTTCCTCGAATGGCACATGTTCTCTTCCTTAACCCTCGCCTCCACCTGTACGCTAACCAGTCTAGTCCTCCCTAACTAACTGGTAGAGGATAGATCCAAGCAACCATATGATCCCATGTCGGGTTTTTCATCGGGATTTTTTTCCTGTAATTTTTCATTCTACATTTGTAAAAAAATCTAATGGAGAAACTATATTCAGAAATGAAAGAAGGTACGTGTTCGCGGGTATAAGATGTCTATCTGTATTGAAACTATGATGACCTCATATTTTAATTATGGTCATCATATATTCCAAAAGAAT
This sequence comes from Triticum dicoccoides, assembly GCF_002162155.2. Lineage (NCBI taxonomy): Eukaryota > Viridiplantae > Streptophyta > Magnoliopsida > Poales > Poaceae > Triticum > Triticum dicoccoides. The sequence continues at coordinate 722,885,802 of NC_041386.1, forward strand.
TCATCGCATATTTAAAAAGTGTTCATGACATATTTAAAAGTTGTCATGTATAAATATATTTGAGTGTATTAAAAAGAAAATATATGTTCATCGATTATTCGAAAAATGTTAATCACCTATTTGGAAAATGTTTCTCACATTTTTGAATTACGTTAACAAATATTATTGTATTAAATTTCATGTATACAAAAGAAATAAAATGATGTTTCAATTCGTATTTGTAAAATATTGATGGATAAACAATTATATTTATGCCATAGAGTAAAAAATAGAAGAAAGAAAAACAACTAATAAATGAAAAAGAAAACAAACAGGAAAAAAAGGAAAGGCTAAACTAGAAGAAACAAAAAACCATTGAAACAAACTTGGAAAAAAACGAAAAAGTACAGCCATAGCAGTCTCACTTAGGCAATTCACCAACTATCCCATGCCTGGCGCTTGTAGTAAGATTCATTGGGATCCTTCTACCGAGCCCTAGATTATTCACAACATATTTTCTAAAATTTGCAGGATATGTAAAAGTTCCTCGCACTAGACATTGTTCACCTCAAAGATATAGAGAGATAGAGAGAGAACCTACTAAAGCTCTCTCGCTCTCTCTTTGTCTCTTTCTTTGTCTCTCTCGTCAGACACGCTCCACCCCGAACGTCTCCATATCCATGCTAACTATGCTAAATCCGCCCATGGTTGAGCACTAGATTATGCTTTGAGGCAACTTAAGGCTAGTGCTCTTACTTCCGTCCACGTCTGGACTCATAGGTCTGGATCCTTGTTGTGTCAAAATCATGTGCCATCAAAGGCCAAGATTCCTGATTCTGCCTAGACCGCGAGCCAACACGATGAATAGTGAGGGATTAAAGCAACCAACTGTGTGCAATAACCACTTCCACAATGATTAGCATCACAGAATGTAGTTGCGGTCTCCTCCACTATACCCTCATTTGTTATAACTGACGGAGTATGATGAATAACCACTTCAACGAAAAAATTAGTTAAAGAGTTGTTCGTCTTTGAGTTTCTTGTACTATATAACAAAATACAGAAAATTTCAAGGGTTTACAAATATCATTGTGAAACAATCTCAAAATTTCAATATACTTTCATGCATCTCCCAACGAAAGAAAATGCAGCAATTGCATTATTTTATTTCAAATGTTGATGAATTTCAAGGTGCTCCATTTTTCTTAAGGTTCCTGCATACATGCTTGGAAATAATTCACTCCTTACTGAATTGTGTATTATGCTTATTTTTTCCAAACATTTTTACAATGTTACTATTATTATGATTGGTTCTAGAATTACAATCTGAATGAAAATAGTGATAGCAGTTTATGTTCTATATTTGGCTAGACGCTATTGCTATAATTGTTATCCATAATTTGATGATCCCTAATGGAAAATTTGAAGTTGGTACCATGCAATACATCGAATGGAGCTCCAACATCCCCATCTCTGTGCTCTGCATCATGTTTGCACCCATAGGCTAGGCAGTTCTATGTCATGGTTTATTTTACAATATCATAGTTCCATCTGTGACCTTCTTGAGTTCATCGCTAGCAACCCTAGTTTGTATGCCGCAACTATGTAAGTTAATTCTTCCTTAGGCATGCACTTCACTCCTATTATTCCTACAAACTTTGACGACCAAACTAGCTCAGAAGACTTGAACAATGGAACGACACCGACACTCATTGATCCCACACACACCCTAGTACTCCATTGTGTCGCTTGAGCCCTCCAAGTATTTTGGACAAATCAGTAGTTGTCAAATATATTCATAGCCATGATATGTTCTCCCGAAATATCCCTTGTCTCAATGAACATGCTCACTCTTGCTACGGCTACATATCCATCTCGGCAATTTATTCAGCACTATTGTAGAACCTTCATATATCCAAAACCATCAAGCGATTCATACGTATTATTCAACGGCCGGGACCAGTTAAGCTTGGCGATTTGCGACCCCTCTTGGTCGCACTATGACATTCTGAATCAATATTTGATTTCGAAGATGGTGTCCTTGAAAGAATGGGTCATTATGAGGATACAAGAAAATATGTGAGTCGTGGATTTGGCACACCAGTTTCTTGTTGATGTACTAGGAGTTGGTTGCAGCGATTATATGTACCCGTACACGCTTTCATATAACTTGGTGGCATGGAAAGACACACTTCTCCTACTTGGTTATAATAAGGAAGCCTTCTACTATATCGGCTTTTCGACTAAACCTACAAAGTATTTGCGGGTGGAAGCTAGAGGCTTGAAGAAGTGGGTGTCATTTTTTGACGAGAAACATATTGGCCAAACGCATTTCTTAGTGAACTAAGAGAAGATGCGGTTATGATATGTCCATGCCTACTAGTTGGATGAAAATTATCAATCATTTTCATACCTAGTAGATAGCAACAAAAATGAGGAGTGTGACCCGGAACCACAATTTCTTCCTCTCATTGTGCATGCTCTCTTCCTCCAACTCAGCTACACCCCTCCACTAACTATACTAATCCTTCCTAACTGTCCGGTTGTTGATTCACCAAAGCAACTGTATGGGCGAATGTACGGGTTTCAGCTGGATTTTCATTTTTTTGTAATTTTTTTTACATATTTTTAAAATATAAATACTCGAATGGATAAATTATATTGCAAAAAATGAAAAATAAATAAATATTCGTGCATCTAAGATGTTTGTTCAGTATTAAAAATATCTTCACCTCAATTTTAAATATGGTCATCACATATTACAAAAGAACTCGTGTATTCAGAAAGCGTTCATCACATATGTCAAAATGTGTCGTGCATAAATATGTTTTAGTGTATTAAGAACAAAAAGGAACTCACGTCAATTATTTTCTTCGTGCGATGAATCCTTGACCTTCTTACATTCATAGCCACCAGGTCTAGTTCATACGCAACATTTGTCTAAATCTAATCTACCTTAGGCACGCTCTTCCCACCTATTATTTTCTAGAACTGTGCAAACCAGACATGCTCGACAAAGTTAGACCATGGAAAAACATGGAAGCTCATATCTTATTGCGACTAGCATCGTACAAGGTAGTCCGTTCTGGACCACTGCAAACCTCCTTTGTGAGAACTGAAGAAGGTATAATGAACAACTTACCCTTTATCTCTTGTTTCCACCAAAAAATTGTATAAAGTAGAGCTTTGTTTATACTATATGAAGAATGCGCAAAAGTTCAAGGTTTTACAAATATCAATGTAAAACAATCTGTAAACATCAATATTGCCTTCATGCAGGTTCCATAGCAAGAAAAAAAGGCTGCATTTCCTTTTTTATTTCAAATGTTGGTGAAATTTGTCATCATCGATTATTCTAGATGCGCATGCATATTTGGATGGCAATTACTTTAGTCCTAACTCAATTGTGTAGTATGTTTATAGTTACAACTATTTTAAACATGTTACTATAATTATTAATTGTTCAAGTAAAACTAGGTGAATGAAATTAGTATTTATATTACATATTAACTGGACTCTATTGCTATAATTGTTAGCCACAAATTGGCCATCCCCATTGCCGAATTTGAATATGATAGCATTTGAAACATCAACTGAAGCGCCAACACCCCCATCTACGTGATCCACATCACGTTGGACCCCAAGGCTAGGAGGACGTACTAGATGGGTTATTTTACTTCATTATTGTCCCGTTGGGTTGAATCCGTGACCTTCCTACATTCATAGCCACCAGGTCTAGTTGGTATGCAACATTCATGTAAATCAAATCTACCTTAGGCATGCTCTTCCCACCTATTATTTTCAGGAACTGTTCGGACCAGACATGCTCAACAAACATAGACCATGGAAAGACAAGGAGCTCACCCCACATACCCTAGTACTCCTATCTGTCACTTGAGACCTTGTAGTATTTTGGACAAAATGGTAATGATCAACTATACTTGTGGTCATGCTATCTTCTCCGTTGATACATCCCACTATTGACGTTCTCACTCGCACTACTGCTGAAGCCCCACCTTGCCAATTGATTCATCTGTCATATAGAATAATCATATCTCCAAAAGTATCATCGAATTCATATCTATTTGTCAGCAAACTGCACTCCATGTGCGCTAGCTTATTTGGGAGCCCCTCTTGGGAGCACTGCAATTTTCCATACTCACATTGGATCTAAAACATGGTGACCTTCAAATACCAAGTCATTATGAGGATAAATTAAAAGATATATCGCGTGCGTTCGGTACATCACTTTTTTCTGGGTTACTACAGGTTGCTTGTGGCCATTATATGGACCCGCACACACTTTCAAGAAATTTGGTGGCTTGTGAAGACATGTTCTCCAAGATGGTTGTAACGGGGAAGCCTTCTCCATTGACTTTTCAACTGAACCTGCAAAGTATGTGAGGGTGAAAGATGGAAGCCTATCTAAGATGGTTGTAACAGGGAAACCTATTGGCTAGCCATGATGCTTACTGAAACCTAAGAGGATGGGTTTATGGTTTGGTCATATCTACTAGTTGGATGAAATTCTTGAGTATTTTCATGTGGGAATCAGAACCTCAAATTTTTCCTCTCTTGACACATGCTCTCTTCCACACCCACCCCTCCACCTCTGCGTCGACCACCCTAATCCTGCTTAACTAACTGTAGGCGATGCATTCAAGCAACTGTATGGGTCCACGTACGGTTTTCAACTAGATTTCTAGATTTTTTTTATTTTAAATACTTTTAAAAATAAAATAAAATTTTAGATTGAAGATATATATTGTAAAAAAATGAAAAATGTACATGTTCATGCATATAAGATGTCCGTCCATATTTAATATATGTTCACCTCATATTTTAACCGTGGGCATCACATATTCCAGAAGATTGCATCGCCTATTTAAAAAAATCATAAAATGATTAAAAATGTTAAAAAAATATGTTTTATTGTACGAAAAAAGATGTTCTCTAGTATTCAAAAAATATTTATTGCACATTCTAGAAATGTTCATCACGTATTTGGAAAATATTCATCACATATTTGAATTATGTATAAAAACTATTAATGCAATAAAATGTAATATATCCGGAAAAAAATGAGAAATGTTGAAATCATATTTATAAATCATCATGGATAGAAAATTATATTCAAGTTATTGAGTTAGAATCAAAGAAGTAAATAAAGTTCTACGGATAATTAGAAAATAAAATCAAATAGGAATGGGAAAAAAAGGCTAAATTGGAAGAAGAAAAAAGGAGTTTAAACACACTAGAAAAAAAGGGGAAAAGGACGGCCATAGCACCCGCGCATAGTTATTCACCGACTATCCCTGACTGGTGCTAGGATTAGGATTCGTCGGGATCCTTCTACTAAGCCCTAGCTTTTCAACAATGTAGTAACAGAAAATTAATAATTTTATTTTTCTAATTTGTAATAGGACATGTATAAATTTAGCTCTTTCCTAACATGTCATATATAACATTGACGATGCCTTTCCAAGTTTTGGACATTGGACTTTGTTAAACTTAAGGACATAGAGAGAGAGAGTTCGATAAAGCACTCACAACTCTCTCTCTCCCTCTCCCTCTCTCTCTCTCTCTCTCTCTCTCGTCATACACCCTCTCCTCCCCTCTTCCCCTCCATATCATGTTGAGCGGTGGATGATGCCTTTAGCAAAGTATGCGGGCTAGTACATCTACTTCTATCCCTATCTGGAGTCATAGGTCAGGAACCTAGTTTTGTCTAGAGCTAGATCCTCCACGGGTAAACACGGCCAATTCCACCTAGGTGTGCATCCAACACAATGAATATTGAGGGAGAAAACCACCCCACTATCTACAACGGTCACATCTTACCACAACTAGTATCACCACAGGTAGTGGCGGTGTCCACCACTCCACCCCTCCCCTGTGAGTACTTAAAAAGGTAAGATGAACAATTTGGCACTTTTTCTTAACTTTCCACAAAAGGCTTAGATAAAGGGAGTTGATTCTCGAGTTGTTTTTATACTATAATCATCACTCAATTGTGTATTATGTTTTTAGTTTCATACAAATGTTTCCTATGTTGCGATAATTATCAATGGTTGTATTAGTACTTGTGAATGGAAGTAGTGACAATAATTTATATTATATATGCCACTAGAGTCCATTACTATAATTGTTACCCTTCAATTGATGACCCCTAATGTACAATACGAAGTCGGTCACATGCAAAACTTCAACTGGGTCTCCAACACCCCCATCTCCATGCTCGGGATCATGTTTCGACCCCCAAGGCTGGGCAAACCTACGACATGGCTTATTGTACCCGATCATTATCCTGACGGGTTCTATTTGTGACCTTCCTGCATTCATCACTACCAGCTCAAGTTGTTATGTCACACTTATATAATTTCAATCTACCTTAGGAACACACTTCCCACCTATTACTTCTAGGAACATTGCCCATGGTACAAGCTCAGCAGACTCAAACAATGGAAACACATGGGAGCATTATAATCCTGCACATCCTAGTAGTCTGTTATTTAGCTTGAGCCCTCCAAGTATTTTGAACAAAATGGTACTTGTCTAACGTATTCATAGTGATGATATGTTCTCCCTTAGCAGATCCCCTAGTCATAGTGAACATGCTTACTCTCACTACTAGTGTAGCTCCATCTTGTCAACTGATTGAGCTCTACGATAGAACCTTCATATATCTAGAAGCATCAACAGATTCATATATATTTGTTAGCGGTCGGCACTGCCTGTATGCTCGGTTATTTGGGATCCCTGTTCGTTACACTACTATTTTCTGAACTCACATTTGATCTAGGAGATGGTGGCCTTCAAAGGGTGGGTCATTGTGAGGATACATCAAAATGTGTAAAGCATGCATTTGGCACATCAGTTTCTTGTTGAGGTACTTAGAGTTGGTTGCAGCGATTATATTTACCTGTACATGCTTTGCATTAATTTAAAGGCTTATAAAGACACACTTCTCCAGCTTGGTTGTAACGGGGGTAGACTTCTACACTGACTTTTCGACTGAACCTGCAAATTATGTGATGGTAGAAGATGTAGGCTTGGAGAAGTGGGCATTGTTCTTGGGCGAGAAATGTATTGGCCAGCCACATTGCTTAGTGAAGCTTTAGAGAGGATTGGGTTATGGGGTGTCCATATATACTAGTTGGATTAAAAATCACAAGTATTTTCATACCCAATAGATAGCAACAAAAATGAGGAGCATGATCCAGAACCTTATTTTCTTGCTCTCGTGATGCATGCTTTCTTCCTCCCCCTCAGCTCCACCTCTTCGCTGACCATGCTAATCCTCCTTGACTGACTTGTAGACAATGCATCCATTAAATCGTATGGCCCCATGTCCAGTTTTCAACCGGGTTTTTTTTAGATTCATTTATTTTAGGTATTTTAAAGAAAATAAAAACATTGAATGGCACAACTATATTTTAGAAAAACTGAACAAAAGTACATGTTCGTGCATATAAGATGTCCGGCCGTATCAAAAAATATGTTTACCTCATATTTTGAATATGTTTCCAAAAGAATACCTCGCGTATTCGGAAAGTGTTCATCACATTTTTTGTAAAGTATGGCACGCATGAATATCTTTTAGTGTATTGGGAAAAAAAGATGTTCATCAAGTATTCAAAAAACTATTCATTGCATATTCAAAAAAATTGTTTATTGTATATTTGGAAAATTTTCAATTCATACTTGAAAAGTCTTCATGGATTAAAGTTATGTTTATGTCATAAAGTTAGAATAACAGAAAGTAAAAAAAATTCAAATGATAAATGGAAAAGAGAATAAACAGGGAAATCAAATAAAAAATTCTAAACTAGAAGAAATGAAACAAAAAATGTTAAACATACAAGAAAAAATGAAGAAAATATGGCCATAGCACCCACTCTTAGGAAATTCGCCGACAATTTCCCGCCTGGTGCTAAGAGTAGAATTCATTGGGATCCATCTACTGAGCTCTAGCTTTTCTACAAGGTTGTAGGAGAAAATATATAATTTCTATTTTCAAAATTTGTAGGGCATGTATAAATTTTGCTATTTCCTAACATGGCTCATATAAGGTTGATGCCTTTTACAAGTTCTGGTTATTGGACTTTCTTCACCTCAGAGTGCCTCTCTCTTTATCTCTCTCCCTATCTCACTGTCCATCCCTTTCGCCATACAAGCTCTCCCCTCTTTGCCTCCGTATCCATGCTAAGTACGCTAAAAACGTCCACGGTTGAGCGATAAATGATACTTTGAGGTAATTGCGAGGGCTTGTACTCGCGCATCGATCCAGTTCTGGAGACCTAGGTCAGGAGCATAGTTGATGCTAAATTGCTAGCCACCACGTAGGCCAAGACACCTGATTCCACCTAGATATAGAACCAACACACTAAATAGTGAGAGAGCAAAGCAGCCCACTATCTCGAACGATCACATCTTGTCACGACTAGCATCACAAAAATTTGTTGCGATCTCCACCATTGCACCCTCCTTTGTGAGCACCGAAGAAGGTATGACGAATAACTTACCCTTTTATGTTTTTTCACGAAAAAATTAGGTAAAAAGTAGTTGATCCTCTAGTTAATTTTATACAATCACTAGTAGAAGAAGGGCCAATTGTCCCGGTTCGTAAGGGTCTTTTGTCCCGATTTAGGAACCGGGACTAAAAGGTCATTACTAATGCCCTTGACCTTTAGTCCCGGTTCTTACACAAACTGGGACAGATTGGCCTCCATGTGGCTGGTGCGGCGAGCCCAAGCAGGAGGCCCTTTGGTCCCGGTTGGTGGCATCAACCGGGACCAATAGGCATCCACGCGTCAGCATTTCAGGTGCTGGGGTTTTTGTTTTTTTATGAAAGGGGGGGTTAGGGGGTTTTGGGGGGCTAATTTAGGTGTTTCATATATTGTGTTAGCTACCTAATTAATAGAGAGAAGTGTTCTCTCTTATCTCCGTGCTTGGTCGACGCTACGTACTATATGTATAGAGAGGACTAGACACGCTAGCTAGTAAGCAAATGAAGGAAACAGAAGATCGTCATGTACATATGCATACAGAGAGAAGTGATATCGACCACCTCTCCTTCTCTGAGAGATTGGTCGGACAACAAGTTCTCGTATATCTATCTGACGCTACTGGCTACATACATACAATATAATTATCTCTTACAATATAATCTCCTAATTAAAAACCAACTGATTAGGGTCCACATGATATTCTCCGTCTTTAGCGATCACATGGTCAAGAAAGAGTGCCACAAATTCCTCTTGAATTCCTCGCATACGATCTGGTGGTAGGAGTTCATCCCGCATCCGAAATATCTAATTTGAAGAAGGGGGTCAATACATATATATGAATAAATGAAACTGAACACAAATGATGGTAATAAAATAAAATTGTGAATATTATTATTTACGCACTTCATATTGTTTGTCAAAGTAGCCCTGCTCACAGGTCGTGTGGCGGATGGACTCGCAAATGTAGTATCCACAGTAATTATTCCCTTGTTCCTGCCACATCCACTTTACAAGAAATAGAGATCAACCAAACTGATAATTAGCAAGCATGCTAAATGGTATTGATGAAACTAGCGCTTGAATCACTAGGAGATGCGTGGAACATGCTACTATAGTACTTACTTTCCGGTGTCTAAATCGCAGCTTCTTCGGCAGTCCCGGAGTTTTTGAGGTAAATTTATTCCAAACCCTGCCAGACAAAGAAAACAATTACTTGATATCAGGAAATGAACAAATTGAAGTTGCCGATATGGTGCGATAATGATCGATTTAACTTACTTCTCTAGAATTTCAGTCATGTCCGCATACTCCTTGGGATCTTTTCGTCTCGAGTCTAAGACGGTTACTAGTCCCTGCACAAGCTTAATCTCTAGGAGAATATAGTGGAAGCTGCGCACGCATGCATAACTCATCAATTACATTACTATAACCTCGACTAATAAGGGAAACCGAATATGCACAAGACAGTAACACTCACTGGAACTCGTAAGGGAAGAGTATTATAGCTTTGTTTTGATTTAATACATACGATTGTAGCAGCTTCGCATCGGTATCTTTGGCCTGAAATTTAACCATATATGCATCTATGAGATTTGTGTTAGTGAGCCCAATATCACCGATTTGTCTTTTCTTCAATTCGGCGATCTTCAATCTGCATAATATAGTGAGGATAATTAAAAATACATGCAATGAAAGAGCTGACCTATATATAGAGACTTAATGATGACAGAAGTAGTACTACTTACAGGCAGTACCAAGTGATCATTAATTTATCGAGGGCCTTTAGATTGAAAAACTCGAAGAACTCTTCAAATTGAACATTCAACAGTTCAATTCCAACGAGGTCATGCTTCTCTCTAACTCTCAATGTCAAAATATTCCTCCCCTCAGACTCTCTGCAGGTTTTCATGTACCAATCATGGAATCTTCGCATCATCGTTGTTAGAGATCTTTCATCTTTGACGAGAGGCTTCCCGTACACGTATTTGTGTTCATCCACCTCCAAGAAATCATAATGTACATTGTCGGGCAGGTAATCTTCAAGATTGTTATAACCGGGCACCATCGTCCCGCCCGGATGGTTAGCAACGATATCGCTAGACACCTGGAGCGGGGGGAACGATTGGTTTGCTTGTTCGCCGAGCTGGGCAACTTTTTTCCTGACCGCTCCGCTTTGATAAATGAATTTTTAGCAATGCGCTCATAGTTGCCTTTCGCCGGAGACTTTGGTGGTTTCTTCAGGGCAGCCAGAGTACGCTTTGCTTTTACCGGATCTATCTTCTCCTCCAGAGGTGGATGTTTCTTTGCTTTCACCCCTTCAAAGAAGTTGTTCACTTCGGCTTGCACGATATTCGTGTTTTCCTCCTGGCTCCTCTCGTATGGTAACTTCTCTGGAGTCTTCAGAGAAGGACCGTATCTATATTGCCTGCCTCTGGCTGTACTGCTAGACTCCGAAGTAGACGGAGCGGCTGCGGCTGTCTTTCCTTTCTTTCGAGGCGGAGGAAAAGGACGACGCGCCGGAGCAGCCGGAGCGGCGGCGGGTCTCTCCGCCCTTGTTGAAAAGGCGGAGAAGGAGGAGGCTGGCTTCTCGGGCGCGCCGGCGCAGGCGGAGAAGGAGGCGGAGTGCCGCCACGCGCCAGAGAAGGAGGCTGAGTGCCCTGATCACTCGCCGGAGGAGGAGGCGGAGGAGGAGGCGGAGTGCCCTGACTCGCGGAGGAGGAGGAGGAGGAGGAGGCGTCCAGTTCGGAAGGTTGATGAGCTCCTTCCACCATAGGCATGGAGTCTTCAGAGAAGAACCCAGCCGAATCTCCCCTTCACCCGTAGGGTGGTCAAGCTAAAGGTCCTCAAATCCGTCTGTTATTTGATCCACCATAACCGTAGCATATCCTTTTGGAATCGACCGGCCTTGGTAGGTTGTGCCAGGTTCAGTAGGTAAAACAGAGCCAACAGCCGCCTTGACTTTCAATGTCATCCATCGCACCATAAGGTGGCAATGTTGAGACTCCGTGATAGCATCCACGGGGTAGCTAGCAGGAGCCGTGAAGACAGGCTCCAGCTGTTGAGTCTGCTCGGTGGAAGCCACGTTGCTTCTCCGCTAAGATGGCGGGATAGCTTCAAGGGGAGCTTCGCTAGGTCGTTTTCTACGATCTGCTTCTCGTTCCTCTAGCCCTCATACCCTTTCGTGCAGCGCTTCAAGTTGGCTATGCTCCACTTTCTTCCTCCTCTCCTGGCTTTTGTAACCCCCTGCGTTCGGAAACCCAGCCTTCCATGGAACGGAGCCTGGCATGCCTCGTGTCCGTCCAGGGTGCTCAGGATTCCCAAGGGCCATTGTTAGCTCATCCTTCTCTCTGTCTGGAATGAACATCCCTTGCAGCGCTTTCTCGATATACTCCTGAAGCCTCCTGACGGGTATTCACAGTTGCTCTTCCGTCCAAACGCACTTCCCTGATATAGGGTCCAAGGTTCCGCCATCCCTGAAGAACCAAGTCCGGCAACGGTCTGGCCAGTTCAATGTCTTTGGTTCGACCCCTTTAGCAATTAGGTCATTCTCATCCTTGTCCCATAAAGGTCGGGCTTTGAGGTAGCCACCTGACCCCGTGCGATGGTGATGCTTCTTCTTCGCAGCATTTTTCTTGTTTATCGCTGACATCTTCTTACTCTTTTCTGATGTCTTGTGGGCCACAAATGCGGGCCAGTGATCCCTGATCTTCTCATAGTTTCCGGTGAATTCTGTTGTCATTTCTTTGTCGACAAACTCTGTTTTCAGCTCATTCTTCCACCTCCTGAATAGTTCTTCCATCTTCTTAAGAGCATGAGACTTGATCAATTGCTCTTTAGTTGGCTTCTCCGGATCCTCCTCTGGCGGTAGGGTGAAATTTGCCTTAAGCGTTGTCCAAAGATCTTCTTTCTGCATATCGGAGACATAAAACACCTCAGGGTCTTCATTCTTCGGCTTTAACCATTGGTGGATACTGATCGGGATCTTGTCCCTAACAAGAAACCCGCACTGAGCACGAAATGCATCCCTTGTCCGGATGGGTTCAATCGGCTTGCCATCGCTCGTGATTGCTGTGATCTCAAACCTTTCATCCGAGCGCAACTTTTTCTTCGGGCCTCGTTTCTTTACCGAAGTTGTGCTCGATCCGGAGGGCTAGAGAAAATAAGAAAGACGAGGGTTAATTAAAATGTGTACATATGAAAACAATGAATGCATCAATTAGCCAGTTAGCACGGGCTTAACTAATATATATACCTGGCCGGACTCGGTTCGGTCACCGGAGCCGTCATCACGGTCTCCTTCTTGTACCGGCATTGGGTCACCGGAGCCATCATAATCATAGCCTTCTTCTTGTACCGGCATTAATGGGTCACCGGAGCCATCATAATCATAGCCTTCACCCTGTCCTTCCAGACCATCAGTGTCATTGAGAAACGATGCAACGACATCACTTCCTTTTGCGATTATGTCCCCCAACATCGCTTCTGTTGCTTCATCTCGGGGGAGCTCCATAATTTCTGCAAATATTTACAACATGGAAATTATTATTCAAACATGACAAATGGAAATATATTAGTGGCAAACGTAGAACTAGCTAGCTAATCAAAATAAGGAATCATATTAGTGGTAAATTTGGGTGGCCTCGAGAGAGTTTGTCGGGTAGGGGCGCGGCGGGAGGGGGTTGGAGACCAACATCATTTTTTTCTTGGGTTTGGGTGTCCT
>NC_041386.1:722899168-722901524 GCF_002162155.2 Triticum dicoccoides
TATAAGTTATCACGGTCGAGAGGGGGTCTATATATCGACCGCCCCTCATGTCGAAGTTATCCAGGTCCCGGTTATATCGACAACGATGACATACATACATGGAAAAAATAATGTTATCGGGGAGGGGGTATATCGCCCCCCCCCTCATGTTGAAGTTATCGGGAGGGGGTATATCGACAACGACATACCCGATAAAAAAATAAGAAGACAACAGAAGAAATAAAAAGAGGAGAAGAAGAAAGGAATATAAGAGAAGCGATCGAAGAAAAAAAAATGAAGAAGAAAAAAGGAGAAGAAGAAAGGAATAGAGAAGAAGAGGAAAAAATAGAAAATATTCTATTTTCTCTTCTTCTCCTCAATTCCTTTCTTCTTCTCCTCTTCTTTTTCTTCTTTTTTCCTCTTTCTTATTTATTTCTCCTCTTCTTCCTCTCCTCTTCTTCTCCTTTCTTCCTCTTCTTATTTTCATTTTTCCTCTCATTCTTTTTCTTCTTCTTCCTTTCCTAGCTAGATATTTAAAACAATTCTAAAAATTAAACTAACCTAAAATGTACTAAATCAGAGAACATATATAGATAAAACTTTTCTAAAAATCTAACTTGCATATATCTATACTTTAAAACATCATTACAATTGAAAAAATACATACATACATACAAAAAACATGTAAAAAATATATACATACATATACTAGTTGAATGCACGTGCTTTGCACGTGTGCATTGTTGAGTACAATTTCACACAAATAAGAAAATTTTCAATATAAACTGAGCACTTTTTACGCAAGTTGTTTTTGCTTTCCAACTTCGTGGCAAGTTACAATGTCTTGATAAAGTTTCACCCTTCTTACATTGCGAAAATATTACAAGAAGTTTTGGTTAGTAGCGAGTACTTTACAAACCTGCAGTCAACATTCACAAAGTGACAAGTCAAGTCATGGGATCGTATTTTGTTCAGGAAATGATCATCTCGATGCATTATCACTTGGACGTAAATAGAATGCAACCACAAGTTGAGCCTCCCCGCATAAAAAAAATACAGGTTGACCCAGTTGTAGCCACTCCATCCAGTTTAGAAAGGGCTAACATCATGTTAGCCTCGTGTTAGCGTTTTTTTCAGAAACAAGCCACATGGTGCTCCCTCTGACATTCGACCAGATCGCCAATGCCGTCAAGTTTTTTTAGGGGTACCAATGCCGTCAAGTCGATTCATCAGATCCCATAACCTTTTTTTTTTGAGAAAATCAAATCCCATAACCAGTGGCGGAGCAACAGGGTGGGCTCCACCCTGTAATTTTGGGCTGGCCTGTATAGCTATTGGCTGGGGAGGAAGGCCGCACAAACAGGGCACGGGCACACGATCGACGGAGCCACCGCCTCTCTCGATTCCGATCTGCCGCCAGCTGAGCGCCTGCTTCGTCGTCGCGGCGTCGCCTCGTCGGCCACCCAGAGAACGGAGCAACCCTCCCGACGCCCGCGGGCGGGGCGCACTGCATATTCTCTGCTCTGCCCGCCACCTACTTTCTTCGGCCGCCGGCATGCAGTGCTTCTGAAAGAGCTTACCATCTCACAGAGAGAGAGAGGGAGGGAGAGAGAGAGAGAGATACTGAGCCGGTGAGGCCATGCCTGTGCCGACCCAGTGATTTCCATGGCACCAGCGCAACACGACCTTGCCATCCGGCACTCATCTAGTCTTCCTGAGCAAGCACGCCGGCGCTTGCGTCCGGCAGCCATGGCCACACGCAGCATACATCAGAGGGCACGGGCACGGCTATACCATGATGGGGCTTTGGAATCGATTTGCTTCACGGATCCACATCCACCCATCCAGGCAAAGGGAGATTAGGAGGAGGCAGTCGATTTGTCTGATGGGACCGTGCTTTGTGGAGTTTTCCAGAAGGAACGATTGGTTTTTAGGGTGGCGGGAGCACTGTAGGTGGCGAATCCATGTAACTTGAGCCGTTCGATCCAATATCATGGACGGCTATAAATGAATTCATTCTTTAGGCGGCGGGTAGAACCAGTGAGGTGACGGTAGATTCAAATATTCAAAAAATTGTGTACTATAGTAGTAGAGATAGAGATGAACATACATAAAAAACATATATCTAAAAAATACATACATACATATATGAAAATCTAAAAACATGTAAAAATATCTAATAAAATTAAAAAAACAGAATAAATCTAATAAAAGTTAACCGGGGGCGGCTGGCGACGGCGACGGCGGGGGCGGGCCGCGGGTAGGCGCTCGGGCGCGAGGCAGAGGCGACGATGGCGACGGCGATGAGGAGCAGCGCAGAGGGCGGCGCCGGCGGCGGGCAGAATGAAATTTTTGACAAGTGTTGTACCGGTTGGTG
>NC_041386.1:722901594-722918651 GCF_002162155.2 Triticum dicoccoides
CCGGGACCAAAGGTCTCTTTTCAGCAGCCCAAAGGGCGGGAAGCAGAGGCCTTTGGTCCCGGTTGGTGGCACCAACCGGGACTAAAGGGGGGGAATTGGTACCGGTTGGTGCCATGAACCGGTAGCATTGCACCCCTTTAGTCCCGGTTGGTGCCACCAACCGGGACCAAAGGCCCCTGTGATGCCTGCGTCGCGGTCAAAGTTTAGTCCCACCTCGTTAGCTGAAGAGGGGTCGCACCTGTTTATAAGCGCGACTCTGCCCACCCATTTGAACTCCTTACTATTGCAGGCCTACTGGCCTAAACTTGTGTTTCTTCCTGTGGGCCTGCTGGGCCGTCTGCGGGCCTGAATCCTGGACCAATAGGGTTTATAGTCGTATTCAGGCCATGGTGGCCCAGTAGGTGGCAAATTTTTATTTTTCCTCGGTTTTTTGCTTTCTTTTTTGCTTTCTTTATTTTGTTTTATTTTATTTTATTTTGTTTACATTTACTTATTTATTTTATTTTATGATAATTCTTTTTGCTATTAAAGTTTCTAACAAAAAAAGTTCTTTATGAAAATTCTTTTTGCTTTTAATGATTTTGAACACAAAATACTTTGATCATTTTAGTTTCATAAATTTATTTATGTTATTAAAGTTTATTGTATTTTTTTATTTTTCTTCTACTTATATATTTTATTATAGTTTATATTATTTTGTTCAAATTACTTATTTATTTTATTTTATGATAATTCTTTTTGCTATTATAGTTTCTCCGTGTTCAGAATGCACCATTCAAAGCCACATCATCAATTTACCACCCTTTCTGACTTCATTTTTATTTTTCATGCATTTACTGATTATTTTGAGCTATAAGACCATGAAATTGAAAAGCATTTGAAATGAACTCTGAAAAGGTTGAAAGTTGGCATGGTATCATCATTTCACCCACATAGCACGTGCAAGAAAGTAGAGAGGGTTACCACAAAAACTGGATGCACTTCGTGTACAAAACGGACAATCTATTTCGAAGTAGCAGGGTTTCATACGGAAACTCGTCTGTTACAAAGGGATTTCATTTTTCTGAACTTATTTGAACTCCATAGTTTTTCTGTGTTCAAAATGCACCATTCAAAGACACATCATCAATTTACAACCCTTTCTGACTTCATTTGTTATTTTTCATGCATTTACTGATTATTTTGAGCTATAAGACCATGAAATTGAGAAGTATTTGAAATGAATTCTAAAAAGGTTCCAAGTTGGCATCGTACCATCATTTCACCCACATAGCATGTGCGAGAAAGTAGAGAGGGTTAAGGCAAAAACTGGATGCACTTCGTGTGCAAAACGGACAATCTCTTTCGAAGTATCAGGGTTTCATACGAAAACTCATCTGTTACAAAGGGATTTCGTTTTTTTGAACTAATTTAAACTCCATAGTTTTTCTTTGTTCAAATTGCACCATTCAAAGACACATCATCAATTTACAACCCTTTCTGACTTCATTTGTTATTTTTCATGCATTTACTGATTATTTTGAGCTATAAGACCATGAAATTGAAAAGCATTTAAAATGAACTCTGAAATGGTTCCAAGTTGGCATGATACCATCATTTCACCCACATAGCATGTGCGAGAAAGTAGAGAGGGTCACGGCAAAAGCCGGATGCACTTCATGTACAAAACGGACAATCTCTTTCGAAGTATCAAGTTTCATACGGAAACTCGTCTGTTACAAAGGGATTTCACCCACATAACATGTGCAACATATAGCTCTCCGGAGCATCTAATTAAACCATATGTTGAAATTATGTAAAACATTTAAATGCAAAATCAAATGCGATCATAATCACAACCAAGGTAACAACAGATCCAACTGCATAATGATACGAAGCCTCGGTATGAATGGTATATTTTCTAATCTTTCTAATCTTCAACCGCATTGCATCCATCTTGATCTTGTGATCATCGACGGCATCCGCAACATGCAACTCCAATATCATCTTCTCCTCCTCAATTTTTCTTATTTTTTCCTTCAAGTAATTGTTTTCTTCTTCAACTAAATTTAACATGTCGACAATAGGGTCGGTTGGAATTTCTGGTTCAACCACCTACTAGATAAATAAAATGTATGTCACGTTGGTCGGCATAATTGTCATAAACAATAAATGAACCAAATAGTTATCAAAAGATAATATATACCACATTCGAATCATATACAGGACGAGGGCCGACGTGGGCGGATACCAAAACCATCACACTATATGATAACAAGAAATAATAAAAGTAAGAAAAATAGACAAGTATCTATCTAAAGTAAGAATTTTTTTCTTTCAGAAAGAAGATAAGAACAAGAGGCTCACCACGGTGGTGTCGGTGATGATATCGGCACGGGCGATCGACGACGGTGAAGACGGGGACAGGACGTGACGGACCGCTAAACCTAGACAAATCTCGTGGAAAATGGAGCTCGGAGGTCGAGTTTCGGGAGGAGAACGATTAACTAGCGTGGCTAGGACATTTCATCCAACACCTCATGTGCATAGGAGGTGAGCTAGAGCACCCAAATGCCCTCCCCTCACCGGCCAGAAAAAATAGAGCATTGTGGAGTGCTCTGCTGTGGCGATGGGGTATATATAAGCAACTCATTTGTCCCGGTTCGTGAAAGAAACCGGGACTAAAGCTCGGCATTCTTTCCAGGTTCAAGCCATGAACCGGGACCAATGGTTGTGGGCCTGGAGCGAGGACCGTTGGTCCCGGTGCGTGCCAGGAACCGGGACAAATGGGTCCATGATGTCTACTACGCAACCTTTCTTCTTGTAGACGTTGTTGGGCCTCCAAGTGCAGAGGTTTGTAGGACAGTAGCGAATTTAGCTCAAGTGGATGACCTACGGTTTATCAATCCGTGGGAGGCGTAGGATGAAGATGGTCTCTCTCAAACAACACTGCAACCAAATAACAAAGAGTCCCTTGTGTCCCCAACACACCCAATACAATGGTAAATTGTATAGGTGCACTAGTTCGGCGAAGAGATGGTGATACAAGTGCAATATGGATGGTAGATATAGGTTTTCGTAATCTGAAAATATAAAAGTAGCAAGGTAGCAAGCGATAAAAGTGAGCGTAAACGGTATTGCAATGGTAGGAAACAAGGCCTAAGGTTCATACTTTCACTAGTGCAAGTTCTCTCACTAGTATAAAAAGGGGCAAATCTGAGAAATATTAGTACCGGTTTGCATATGTGCCGGCACTAATGTGTCCATTAGTGCCGGTTCAAATGACTAGGCGGGAGGAGAGCTTTAGTACCGGTTCATTGCGAATCTTTAGTACCGGTTCGTGCCACCAACCGGTACTAAAGGTGCTGGCCAGGCATACCCATGTCTGATTGCTGTTGATCCGACGCCATAGTGTACATAAGGTGTTTCAGGTAATGCCCCTTAATTATTGTAGTTCATTGTACTTCCTCTTTTATTTTTGTGCTAGATGGTCTATGTGAAAAATCTTTTTACTATGACATCATAGAGTGTGGCAACGAGTTGAAATTTGAGCTTGTTTGTTGTGACCTTCTATATATGGTGAGCCTTCTGTTCATGTTGTAAAATTGCACACAAGGAGTAAGCTATATTTATATACATTTTTAATCAATATGCAAAGGCATTTGGCATTTATATATAGAACGTCCCTACATTTTATCTAGTGTACTTGATCTTATCTTAAATCAGTAAACTAATTGAAAGGTTTTGGCATTTCTCCCTCTCCATAAATATATAGATGCTTCAAAAATTCCATAAAAATGTTTTGAAGGAAATGTGAAAAGAGCCACAAAAATATTTTGGAGGCGGCGTGAGAAATGCCACATTTGACCTTTGGAGTCATTCTTTATAATGTAATAAATTATGCTTGTATGCTTTGTGAAGATGCCTCCATTATGTGTTTTCTGATACATTTTAGAAAAGCTCCTTGAAAGGACTTTTCCTTCGTAAGTATCTCCAACATTTTATGAAATGCCTTTAATTGTCTAGGCTAGAATTTTATAGGCCTTTTGAGGCATTTGAGAATACCCGCTAAAAGTTCACGTGTTTTGATGCCAACACCCACATGCTTAGTGAACTCAAAGCTGAAGGGGTTTAAAATTCTTGAGTATTTTCATACCCAGTAGATATTGACCAACATGAGGACCGTGAGTGAGAACCTTAATTTCTTCCTTGAATGGCGCATGTTCTCTTCCTTAACGCTCGCCTCCACCTGTACGCTAACCAGACTAGTCCTCCCTAACTAACTGGAGGAGGATAGATCCAAGCAACCATATGATCCCATGTCGGGTTTTTCATCAGGATTTTTTTCCTGTAATTTTTCATTCTACATTTGTAAAAAAAATCTAATGGAGAAACTATATTCAGAAATGAAAGAAGGTACGTGTTCGCGTGTATAAGATGTCTATCTGTATTGAAACTATGATGACCTCATATTTTAATTATGGTCATCATATATTCCAAAAGAATTCATCGCATATTTAAAAAGTGTTCATGACATATTTAAAAGTTGTCATGTATAAATATATTTGAGTGTATTAAAAAGAAAATATATGTTCATCGATTATTCAAAAAATGTTAATCACCTGGATCCTTGTTGTGTCAAAATCATGTGCCATCAAAGGCCAAGATTCCTGATTCTGCCTAGACCGCGAGCCAACACGATGAATAGTGAGGGAGTAAAGCAACCAACTGTGTGCAATAACCACTTCCACAATGATTAGCATCACAGAATGTAGTTGCGGTCTCCTCCACTATACCCTCGTTTGTTATAACTGACGGAGGTATGATGAATAACCACTTCAACGAAAAAATTAGTTAAAGAGTTGTTCATCTTTGAGTTTCTTGTACTATATAACAGAATACAGAAAATTTCAAGGGTTTACAAATATCATTCTGAAACAATCTCAAAATTTCAATATACTTTCATGCGTCTCCCAACGAAAGAAAATGCAGCAATTGCATTATTTTATTTCAAATGTTGATGAATTTCAAGGTGCTCCATTTTTCTTAAGGTTCCTGCATACATGCTTGGAAATAATTCACTCCTTACTGAATTGTGTATTATGTTTATTTTTTTCCAAACATTTTTACTATGTTACTATTATTATGATTGGTTCTAGAATTACAATCTAAATGAAAATAGTGATAGCAGTTTATGTTCTATATTTGGCTGGACGCTATTGCTATAATTGTTATCCATAATTTGATGATCCCTAATGGAGAATTTGAAGTTGGTACCATGCAATACATCGAATGGAGCTCCAATATCCCC
Organism: Triticum dicoccoides; assembly: GCF_002162155.2. Classification (NCBI taxonomy): domain Eukaryota; kingdom Viridiplantae; phylum Streptophyta; class Magnoliopsida; order Poales; family Poaceae; genus Triticum; species Triticum dicoccoides. Next base: position 722,906,885 of record NC_041386.1, read on the forward strand.
ATCTCCGTGCTCTGCATCATGTTTGCACCCATAGGCTAGGCAGTTCTATGACATGGTTTATTTTACAATATCATAGTTCCATCTGTGACCTTCTTGAATTCATCGCTAGCAACCCTAGTTTGTATGCCGCAACTATGTAAGTTAATTCTTCCTTAGGCATGCACTTCACTCCTATTATTCCTACAAACTTTGACGACCAAACTAGCTCAGAAGACTTGAACAATGGAAATACACCGACACTCATTGATCCCACACACACCCTAGTACTCCATTGTGTCGCTTGAGCCCTCCAACTATTTTGGACAAATCAGTAGTTGTCAAATATATTCATAGCCATGATATGTTCTCCCGAAAGATCCCTTGTCTCAATGAACATGCTCACTCTTGCTACGGCTACATATCCATCTCAGCAATTTATTCAACACTATTGTAGAACCTTCATATATCCAAAAGCATCAAGCGATTCATACGTATTATTCAATGGCCGGGACCAGTTAAGCTTGGCGATTTGCGACCCCTCTTGGTCGCACTATGACATTCTGAATCAATATTTGATTTCGAAGATGGTGTCCTTGAAAGAATGGGTCATTATGAGGATACAAGAAAATATGTGAGCCGTGGATTTGGCACACCAGTTTCTTGTTGATGTACTAGGAGTTGGTTGCAGCGATTATATGTACCCGTACACGCTTTCATATAACTTGGTGGCATGGAAAGACACACTTCTCCTACTTGGTTATAATAAGGAAGCCTTCTACTGTATCGGCTTTTCGACTAAACCTACAAAGTATTTGCGGGTGGAAGCTAGAGGCTTGAAGAAGTGGGTGTCGTTTTTTGACGAGAAACATATTGGCCAAACGCATTTCTTAGTGAACTAAAAGAAGATGCGGTTATGATATGTCCATGCCTACTAGTTGGATGAAAATTCTCAATTATTTTCATACCTAGTAGATAGCAACAAAAATGAGGAGTGTTACCCGGAACCACAATTTCTTCCTCTCATTGTGCATGCTCTCTTCCTCCAACTCAGCTACACCCCTCCACTAACTATACTAATCCTTCCTAACTGTCCGGTTGTTGATTCACCAAAGCAACTATATGGGCCAATGTACGGGTTTCAGCTGGATTTTCATTTTTTTGTAATTTTTGTTTACATATTTTTAAAACATAAATACTCGAATGGATAAATTATATTGCAAAAAATGAAAAATAAATAAATATTCGTAGATCTAAGATGTTTGTTCAGTATTAAAAATATCTTCACCTCAATTTTAAATATGGTCATCACATATTGCAAAAGAACTCGTGTATTCAGAAACCGTTCATCACATATGTCAAAATGTGTCGTGCATAAATATGTTTTAGTGTATTAAGAACAAAAAGGAACTAACGTCAATTATTTTCTTCGTGCGATGAATCCTTGACCTTCTTACATTCATAGCCACCAGGTCTGGTTCATACGCAACATTTGTCTAAATCTAATCTACCTAAGGCACGCTCTTCCCACCTATTATTTTCTAGAACTGTGCAAACCAGACATGCTCGACAAAGTTAGACCATGGAAAAACATGGAAGCTCATATCTTATTGCGACTAGCATCGTACAAGGTAGTCCGTTCTGGACCACTGCAAACCTCCTTTGTGAGAACTGAAGAAGGTATAATGAACAACTTACCCTTTATCTCTTGTTTCCACCAAAAAATTGTATAAAGTAGAGCTTTGTTTATACTATATGAAGAATGCGCAAAAGTTCAAGGTTTTACAAATATCAATGTAAAACAATCTGTAAACATCAATATTGCCTTCATGCAGGTTCCATAACAAGAAAAAAAGGCTGCATTTCCTTTTTTATTTCAAATGTTGGTGAAATTTGTCATCATCGATTATTCTAGATGCGCATGCATATTTGGATGGCAATACTTTAGTCCTAACTCAATTGTGTATTATGTTTATAGTTACAACTATTTTAAACATGTTACTATAATTATTAATTGTTCAAGTAAAACTAGGTGAATGAAATTAGTATTTATATTACGTATTAACTGGACTCTATTGCTATAATTGTTAGCCACAAATTGGCCATCCCCGTTGCCGAATTTGAAGATGATAGCATGTGAAACATCAACTGAAGCGCCAACACCCCCATCTACGTGATCCACATCACGTTGGACCCCAAGGCTAGGAGGACGTACTAGATGGGTTATTTTACTTCATTATTGTCCCGTTGGGTTGAATCCGTGACCTTCCTACATTCATAGCCACCAGGTCTAGTTGGTATGCAACATTCATGTAAATCAAATCTACCTTAGGCACGCTCTTCCCACCTATTATTTTCAGGAACTGTTCGGACCAGACATGCTCAACAAACATAGACCATGGAAAGACAAGGAGCTCACCCGACATACCCTAGTACTCCTATCTATCACTTGAGACCTTGTAGTATTTTGGACAAAATGGTAATGATCAACTATACTTATGGTCATGCTATCTTCTCCGTTGATACATCCCACTATTGACGTTCTCACTCGCACTACGGCTGAAGCCCCACCTTGCCAATTGATTCATCTGTCATATAGAATAATCATATCTCCAAAAGTATCATCGAATTCATATCTATTTGTCAGCAAACTGCACTCCATGTGCGCTAGCTTATTTGGGAGCCCCTCTTGGGAGCACTGCAATTTTCCATACTCACATTGGATCTAAAACATTGTGACCTTCAAATGCCAAGTCATTATGAGGATAAATTAAAAGATATATCGCGTGCGTTCGGTACATCACTTTTTTCTGGGTTACTACAGGTTGCTTGTGGCCATTATATGGACCCGCACACACTTTCAAGAAATTTGGTGGCTTGTGAAGACATGTTCTCCAAGATGGTTGTAACGGGGAGGCCTTCTCCATTGACTTTTCAACTAAACCTGCAAAGTATGTGAGGGTGAAAGATGGAAGCCTATCTAAGATGGTTGTAATGGGGAAACCTATTGGCTAGCAATGATGCTTACTGAAACCTAAGAGGATGGGTTTATGGTTTGGTCATATCTACTAGTTGGATGAAATTCTTGAGTATTTTCATGTGGGAATCAGAACCTCAAATTTTTCCTCTCTTGACACATGCTCTCTTCCACACCCACCCCTCCACCTCTGCGTCGACCACCCTAATCCTGCTTAACTAACTGTAGGCGATGCATTCAAGCAACTGTATGGGTCCACGTACGGTTTTCAGCTAGATTTCTAGATTTTTTTATTTTAAATACTTTTAAAAATAAAATTAAATTTTAGATTGAAGATATATATTGTAAAAAAATGAAAAAATGTACATGTTCATGCATATAAGATGTCCGTCCATATTTAATATATGTTCACCTCATATTTTAACCATGGGCATCACATATTCCAGAAGATTGCATCGCCTATTTAAAAAAATCATAAAATGATTAAAAATGTTATTAACATATGTTTTATTGTACGAAAAAAGATGTTCTCTAGTATTCAGAAAATATTTATTGCATATTCTAGAAATGTTCATCACGTATTTGGAAAATATTCATCACATATTTGAATTATGTATAAAAACTATTATTGCAATAAAATGTAATATATCCGGAAAAAATGAGAAATGTTGAAATCATATTTATAAATCATCATGGATAGAAAATTATATTCAAGTTATTGAGTTAGAATCAAAGAAGTAAATAAAGTTCTACGGATAATTAGAAAATAAAATCAAATAGGAATGGGAAAAAAAGGCTAAATTGGAATAAGAAAAAAGGAGTTTAAACACACTAGAAAATAACAGAAAAAGGACGGCCATAGCACCCGCGCATAGTTATTCACCGACTATCCCTGACTAGTGCTAGGAATAGGATTCGTCGGGATCCTTCTACTAAGCCCTAGCTTTTCAACAATGTAGTAACAGAAAATTAATAATTTTATTTTTCTAATTTGTAATAGGACATGTATAAATTTAGCTCTTTCCTAACATGTCATATATAACATTGACGACGCCTTTCCAAGTTTTGGACATTGGACTTTGTTAACCTTAAGGACATAGAGAGAGAGAGAGTTCGATGAAGCACTCACAACTCTCTCTCTCTCTCTCCCTCTCCCTCTCTCTCTCTCTCTCGTCATACACCCTCTCCTCCCCTCTTCCCCTCCATATCATGTTGAGCGGTGGATGATGCCTTCAGCAAAGTATGCGGGCTAGTACATCTACTTCTATCCCTATCTGGAGTCATAGGTCAGGAACCTAGTTTTGTCTAGAGCTAGATCCTCCATGGGCCAACACGGCCAATTCCACCTAGCATCCAACACAATGAATATTGAGGGAGAAAACCACCCCACTATCTATAACGGTCACATCTTACCACAACTAGTATCACCCCAGGTAGTGGCGGTGTCCACCACTCCACCCCTCCCCTGTGAGTACTTAAAAAGGTAAGATGAACAATTTGGCACTTTTTCTTATCTTTTCCACAAAAGGCTTAGATAAAAGGTAGTTGATTCTCGAGTTGTTTTTATACTATAATCATCACTCAATTGTGTATTATGTTTTTAGTTTCATACAAATGTTTCCTATGTTGCGATAATTATCAATGGTTGTATTAGTACTTGTGAATGGAAGTAGTGACAATAACTTATATTATATATGCCACTAGAGTCCATTACTATAATTGTTACCCTTCAATTGATGACCCCTAATGTACAATACGAAGTCGGTCACATGCAAAACTTCAACTGGGTCTCCAACACCCCCATCTCCATGCTCGGGATCATGTTTCGACCCCCAAGGCTGGGCAAACCTACGACATGGCTTATTGTACCCGATCATTATCCTGACGGGTTCTATTTGTGACCTTCCTGCATTCATCACTACCAGCTCAAGTTGTTATGTCACACTTATATAATTTCAATCTACCTTAGGAACACACTTCCCACCTATTACTTCTAGGAACATTGCCCATGGAACAAGCTCAGCAGACTCAAACAGTGGAAACACATGGGAGCATAATAATCCTGCACATCCTAGTAGTCTGTTATTTAGCTTGAGCCCTCCAAGTATTTTGAACAAAATGGTACTTGTCTAATGTATTCATAGTGATGATATGTTCTCCCTTAGCAGATCCCCTAGTCATAGTGAACATGCTTACTCTCACTACTAGTATAGCTCCATCTTGTCAACTGATTGAGCTCTACGATAGAACCTTCATATATCTAGAAGCATCAATAGATTCATATATATTTGTTAGCGGTCGGCACTGCCTGTACGCTCGGTTATTTGGGATCCCTGTTCGTTGCACTACTATTTTATGAACTCACATTTGATCTAGGAGATGGTGGCCTTCAAAGGGTGGGTCATTGTGAGGATACATCAAAATGTGTAAAGCATGCATTTGGCACATCAGTTTCTTGTTGAGGTACTTAGAGTTGGTTGCAGCGATTATATTTACTTGTACATGCTTTCCATTAATTTAAAGGCTTATAAAGACACACTTCTCCAGCTTGGTTGTAACGGGGGTAGACTTCTACACTGACTTTTCGACTGAACCTGTAAATTATGTGATGGTGGAAGATGTAGGCTTGAAGAAGTGGGCATTGTTCTTGGGCGAGAAATGTATTGGCCAGCCACATTGCTTAGTGAAGCCTTAGAGAGGATTGGGTTATGGGGTGTCCATATATACTAGTTGGATTAAAAATCACAAGTATTTTCATACCCAGTAGATAGCAACAAAAATGAGGAGCATGATCCAGAACCTTATTTTCTTGCTCTCGTGATGCATGCTTTCTTCCTCCCCCTCAGCTCCACCTCTTCGCTGACCATGCTAATCCTCCTTGACTGACTTGTAGACAATGCATCCATTAAATCGTATGGCCCCATGTCCAGTTTTCAACCGGGTTTTTATTTTTTTAGATTCATTTATTTTAGGTATTTTAAAGAAAATAAAAACATTGAATGGCACAACTATATTGTAGAAAAACTGAACAAAAGTACATGTTCGTGCATATAAGATGTCCGTCCGTATTAAAAATATGTTTACCTCATATTTTGAATAGGGTCATCACATATTCCAAAAGAATACCTCGCGTATTCGGAAAGTGTTCATCACATTTTTTGTAAAGTATGGCACGCATAAATATCTTTTAGTGTATTGGGAAAAAAAGATGTTCATCAAGTATTCAAAAAACTATTCATTGCATATTCAAAAAAATTGTTTATTGTATATTTGGAAAATTTTCAATTCATACTTGAAAATTCTTCATGGATTAAAGTTATGTTCATGTCATAAAGTTAGAATGACAGAAAGTAAAAAAATTCAAATGATAAATGGAAAGGAGAATAAACAGGGAAATCAAATAAAAAATCCTAAACTAGAAGAAATGAAACAAAAAATGTTAAACATACAAGAAAAAATGAAGAAAATATGGCCATAGCACCCACTCTTAGGAAATTCGCCAACAATTTCCTGCCTGGTGCTAAGAGTAGAATTCATTGGGATCCTTCTACTGAGCCCTAGCTTTTGTACAAGGTTGTAGGAGAAAATATATAATTTCTATTTTCAAAATTTGTAGGACATGTATAAATTTTGCTATTTCCTAACATGGCTCGTATAAGGTTGATGCCTTTTACAAGTTCTGGTTATTGGACTTTCTTCACCTCAGAGTGCCTCTCTCTTTATCTCTCTCCCTATCTCACTGTCCCTCCCTTTCGCCATACAAGCTCTCCCCTCTTCGCCTCCGTATCCATGCTAAGTACGCTAAAAACGTCCACGGTTGAGCGATAAATGATACTTTGAGGTAATTGCGAGGGCTTGTACTCGTGCATCGATCCAGTTCTGGAGACCTAGGTCAGGAGCATAGTTGATGCTAAATTGGTAGCCACCACGTAGGCCAAGACACCTGATTCCACCTAGATATAGAACCAACACACTAAATAGTGAGAGAGCAAAGCATCCCACTATCTCGAACGATCACATCTTGTCACGACTAGCATCACAAAAATTTGTTGCGATCTCCACCATTGCACCCTCCTTTGTGAGCACCGAAGAAGGTATGATGAACAACTTACCCTTTTATGTTTTTTCACGAAAAAATTAGGTAAAAAGTAGTTGATCCTCTAGTTAATTTTATACAATCACTAGTAGAAAAAGGGCCAATTGTCCCGGTTCGTAAGGGTCTTTTGTCCCGATTTAGGAACCGGGACTAAATGGTCATTACTAATGCCCTTGACCTTTAGTCCCGGTTCTTACACAAACTGGGACAGATTGGCCTCCATGTGGCCGGTGCGGCGAGCCCAAGCAGGAGGCCCTTTGGTCCCGGTTGGTGGCATCAACCGGGACCAATAGGCATCCACGCGTCAGCATTTCAGGTGCTGGGGTTTTTGTTTTTTTATGAAAGGGGGGGTTAGGGGGTTTTGGGGGGCTAATTTAGGTGTTTCATATATTGTGTTAGCTAGCTAATTAATAGAGAGAAGTGTTCTCTCTTATCTTCGTTCTTGGTCGACGCTACGTACTATACGTATAGAGAGGACTAGACACGCTAGCTAGTAAGCAAATGAAGAAAACAGAAGATCGTCATGTACATATGCATACAGAGAGAAGTGATATCGACCACCTCTCCTTCTCTGAGAGATTGGTCGGACAACAAGTTCTCGTATATCTATCTGACGCTACTGGCTACATACATACAATATAATTATCTCTTACAATATAATCTCCTAACTAAAAACCAACTGATTAGGGTCCACATGATATTCTCCGTCTTTAGCGATCACGTGGTCAAGAAAGAGTGCCGCCAATTCCTCTTGAATTCCTCGCATACGATCTGGTGGTAGGAGTTCATCCCGCATCCGAAATATCTAATTTGAAGAAGGGGGTCAATACATATATATGAATAAATGAAACTGAACACAAATGATGGTAATAAAATAAAATTGTGAATATTATGATTTACGCACTTCATATTGTTTGTCAAAGTAGCCCCGCTCACAGGTCGTGTGGCGGATGGACTCGCAAATGTAGTATCCACAGTAATTATTCCCTTGTTCCTGCCACAACCACTTTACAAGAAATAGAGATCAATCAAACTGATAATTAGCAAGCATGCTAAATGGTATTGATAAAACTAGCGCTTGAATCACTAGGAGATGCGTGGAACATGCTACTATAGTACTTAGTTTCCGGTGTATAAATTGCATCTTCTTCGGCAGTCCCGGAGTTTTTGAGGTGAATTTATTCCAAACCCTGCCAGACAAAGAAAACAATTACTTGATATCAGGAAATGAACAAATTGAAGTTGCCGATATGGTGCGATAATGATCGATTTAACTTACTTCTCTAGAATTTCAGTCATGTCCGCATACTCCTTGGGATCTTTTCGTCTCGAGTCTAAGACGGTTACTAGTCCCTGCACAAGCTTAATCTTTAGGAGAATATAGTGGAAGCTGCGCACGCATGCATAACTCATCAATTACATTACTATAACCTCGACTAATAAAGGAAACCGAATATGCACAAGACAGTAACACTCACTGGAACTCGTAAGTGAAGAGTATTATAGCTTTGTTTTGATTTAATACAAATGATTGTAGCAGCTTCGCATCGGTATCTTTGGCCTGAAATTTAACCATATATGCATCTATGAGATTTGTGTTAATGAGCCCAATATCACCGATTTGTCTTTTCTTCAATTCGGCGATCTTCAATCTGCTTAATATAGTGAGGATAATTAAAAATACATGCAATGAAAGAGCTGACCTATATATAGAGACTTAATGATGACAGAAGTAGTACTACTTACAGGCAGTACCAAGTGATCATTAATTTATCGAGGGCCTTTAGATTGAAAAACTCGAAGAACTCCTCAAATTGAACATTCAACAGTTCAATTCCAACGAGGTCATGCTTCTCTCTAACTCTCAACGTCAAAATATTCCTCCCCTCAGACTCTCTGCAGGTTTTCATGTACCAATCATGGAATCTTCGCATCATCGTTGTTAGAGATCTTTCATCTTTGACGAGAGGCTTCCCGTACACGTATTTGTGTTCGTCCACCTCCAAGAAATCATAATGTACATTGTCAGGCAGGTAATCTTCAAGATTGTTATAACCGGGCATCATCGTCCCGCCCGGATGACTAGCAACGATATCGCTAGACACCTGGAGCGGGGGGAACTATTGGTTTGCTTGTTAGCCGAGCTGGGCAACTTTTTTCCCGACCGCTCCGCTTTGATAAATGAATTTTTAACAATGCGCTCATAGTTGCCTTTCGCCGGAGACTTTGGTGGTTTCTTTAGGGCAGCCAGAGTACGCTTTGCTTTTACCGGATCTATCTTCTCCTCCAGAGGTGGATGTTTCTTTGCTTTCACCCCTTCAAAGAAGTTGTTCACTTCGGCTTGCACGATATTCGTGTTTTCCTCCTGGCTCCTCTCGTATGGTAACTTCTCTGGAGTCTTCAGAGAAGGACTGTATCTATATTGCCTGCCTCTGGCTATACTGCTAGACGCCGAAGCAGACGGAGCGGCTGTGGCTGTCTTTCCTTTCTTTCGAGGCGGAGGAGAAGGACGACGCGCCGGAGCAGCCGGAGCGGCGGCGGGTCTCTCCGCCCTTGTTGAAAAGGCGGAGAAGGAGGAGGCTGGCTTCTCGGGAGCGCCGACGCAGGCGGAGAAGGAGGCGGAGTGCCGCCACGCGCCAGAGAAGGAGGCTGAGTGCCCTGATCACTCGCCGGAGGAGGAGGCGGAGGAGGAAGCAGAGTGCCCTGACTCGCGGAGGAGGAGGAGGAGGCGGAGGCGTCCAGTTCAGAAGGTTGATGAGCTCCTTCCACCATAGGCATGGAGTCTTCAGAGAAGAACCCAGCCGAATCTCCCCTTCACCCGTAGGGTGGTCAAGCTCAAGGTCCTCAAATCCATCTGTTATTTGATCCACCATAACCGTAGCATATCCTTTTGGAATCGACCGGCCTTGGTAGGTTGTGCCAGGTTCAGTAGGTAAAACAGAGCCAGCAGCCGCCTTGACTTTCAATGTCATCCATCGCGCCATAAGGTGGCAATGTTGAGACTCCGTGATAGCATCCACGGGGTAGCTAGCAGGAGCCGTGAAGACAGGCTCCAGCTGTTGAGTCTGCTCGGTGGAAGCCACGCTGCTTCTCCGCTAAGATGGCGGGGTAGCTTCCAGGGAAGCTTCGCTAGGTCGTTTTCTGCGATCTGCTTCTCGTTCCTCTAGCCCTTATACCCTTTCGTGCAGCGCCTGAAGTTGGCTATGCTCCACTTTCTTCCTCCTCTCCTGGCTTTTGTAACCCCCTGCATTCGGAAACCCAGCCTTCCACGGAGAGCCTGGCGTGCCTCGTGTCCGTCCAGGGTGCTCAGGATTCCCAAGGGCCATTGTGAGCTCGTCCTTCTCTCTGTCTGGAATGAACATCCCTTGCAGCGCTTTCTTGATATACTCCTGAAGCCTCCTGACGGATATTCACAGTTGCTCTTCCGTCCAAACGCACTTCCCTGATACAGGGTCCAAGGTTCCGCCATCCCTGAAGAACCAAGTCCGGCAACGGTCTGGCCAGTTCAATGTCCTTGGTTCGACCCCTTTAGCAATTAGGTCATTCTCAACCTTGTCCCATAAAGGTCGGGCTTTGAGGTAGCCACCTGACCCCGTCGATGGTGATGCTTCTTCTTCGCAGCATTTTTCTTGTTTATCGCTGACATCTTCTTACTCTTTTCCGATGTCTTGTGGGCCACAAATGCAGGCCAGTGATCCCTGATCTTCTTATAGTTTCCGGTGAATTCTGTTGTCATTTCTTCATCGACAAACTCTGTTTTCAGCTCATTCTTCCACCTCCTGAATAGTTCTGCCATCTTCTTAAGAGCATGAGACTTGATCAATTGCTCTTTAGTTGGCTTCTCCGGATCCTCCTCTGGCGGTAGGGTGAAATTTGCCTTAAGCGTTGTCCAAAGATCTTCTTTCTGCATATCGGAGACATAAAACACCTCAGGGTCTTCATTCTTCGGCTTTAACCATTGGTGGATACTGATCGGGATCTTGTCCCTAACAAGAAACCCGCACTGAGCACGAAATGCATCCCTTGTCCGGATGGGTTCAATCGGCTTGCCATCGCTCGTGATTGCTGTGATCTCAAACCTTTCATCCGAGCACAACTTTTTCTTCGGGCCTCGTTTCTTTACCGAAGTTGTGCTCGATCCGGAGGGCTAGAGAAAAGAAGAAAGACGAGGGTTAATTAATATGTGTACATATGAAAACAATGAATGCATCAATTAGCCAGTTAGCACGGGCTTAACTAATATATATACCTGGCCGGACTCGGTTCAGTCACTGGAGCCGTCATCACGGTCTCCTTGTACCGGCATTGGGTCACCGGAGCCATCATAATCATAGCCCTCTTCTTGTACCGGCATTAATGGGTCACCAGAGCCATCATAATCATAGCCTTCACCCTGTCCTTCCAGACCATCAGTGTCGTTGAGAAACGATGCAATGACATCACTTCCTTTTGCGATTATGTCCCCCAACATCGCTTCTGTTGCTTCATCTCGGGGGAGCTCCATAATTTCTGCAAATATTTACAACATGGAAATTATTATTCAAACATGACAAATGGAAATATATTAGTGGCAAACGTAGAACTAGCTAGCTAATCAAAATAAAGAATCATATTAGTGGTAAATTTGGGTGGCCTCGAGAGAGTTTGTCGGGTAGGGGCGCGGCGGGAGGGGGTTGGAGACCAACATCGTTTTTTTCTAGGGTTTGGGTGTCCTCGAG
>NC_041386.1:722918964-722921237 GCF_002162155.2 Triticum dicoccoides
CAATGACATACCAGATAAAAAAATAAGAAGACAACAGAAGAAATAAAAAGAGGAGAAGAAGAAAGGAATATAAGAGAAGCGATCGAAGAAAAAAAAGAAGAAGAAAAAAGGAGAAGAAGAAAGGAATAGAGAAGAAGAGGAAAAAATAGAAAATATTCTATTTTCTCTTCTTCTCCTCTATTCCTTTCTTCTTCTCCTCTTCTTTTTCTTCTTTTTTCCTCTTTCTTATTTATTTCTCCTCTTCTTCCTCTCCTCTTCTTCTCCTTTCTTCCTCTTCTTATTTTCATTTTTTCTCTCATTCTTTTTCTTCTTCTTCCTTTCCTAGCTAGATATTTAAAACAATTCTAAAAATTAAACTAACCTAAAATGTACTAAATCAGAGAACATATATAGATAAAACTTTTCTAAAAATCTAACTTGCATATATGTATACTTTAAAACATCATTACAATTGAAAAAATACATACATACATACAAAAAACATGTAAAAAATATATACATACATATACTAGTCGAATGCACGTGCTTTGCACGTGTGCATTGTTGAGTACAATTTCACACAAATAAGAAAATTTTCAATATAAACTGAGCACTTTTTACGCAAGTTGTTTTTGCTTTCCAACTTCGTGGCAAGTTACAATGTCTTGATAAAGTTTCACCCTTCTTACATTGCGAAAATATTACAAGAAGTTTTGGTTAGTAGCGAGTACTTTACAAACCTGCAGTCAACATTCACAAAGTGACAAGTCAAGTCATGGGATCGTATTTTGTTCAGGAAATGATCATCTCGATGCATTATCACTTGGACGTAAATAGAATGCAACCACAAGTTGAGCCTCCCCGCATAAAAAAAATACAGGTTGACCCAGTTGTAGCCACTCCATCCAGTTTAGAAAGGGCTAACATCATGTTAGCCTCGTGTTAGCGTTTTTTTCAGAAACAAGCCACATGGTGCTCCCTCTGACATTCGACCAGATCGCCAATGCCGTCAAGTTTTTTTAGGGGTACCAATGCCGTCAAGTCGATTCATCAGATCCCATAACCTTTTTTTTTTGAGAAAATCAAATCCCATAACCAGTGGCGGAGCAACAGGGTGGGCTCCACCCTGTAATTTTGGGCTGGCCTGTATAGCTATTGGCTGGGGAGGAAGGCCGCACAAACAGGGCACGGGCACACGATCGACGGAGCCACCGCCTCTCTCGATTCCGATCTGCCGCCAGCTGAGCGCCTGCTTCGTCGTCGCGGCGTCGCCTCGTCGGCCACCCAGAGAACGGAGCAACCCTCCCGACGCCCGCGGGCGGGGCGCACTGCATATTCTCTGCTCTGCCCGCCACCTACTTTCTTCGGCCGCCGGCATGCAGTGCTTCTGAAAGAGCTTACCATCTCACAGAGAGAGAGAGGGAGGGAGAGAGAGAGAGAGATACTGAGCCGGTGAGGCCATGCCTGTGCCGACCCAGTGATTTCCATGGCACCAGCGCAACACGACCTTGCCATCCGGCACTCATCTAGTCTTCCTGAGCAAGCACGCCGGCGCTTGCGTCCGGCAGCCATGGCCACACGCAGCATACATCAGAGGGCACGGGCACGGCTATACCATGATGGGGCTTTGGAATCGATTTGCTTCACGGATCCACATCCACCCATCCAGGCAAAGGGAGATTAGGAGGAGGCAGTCGATTTGTCTGATGGGACCGTGCTTTGTGGAGTTTTCCAGAAGGAACGATTGGTTTTTAGGGTGGCGGGAGCACTGTAGGTGGCGAATCCATGTAACTTGAGCCGTTCGATCCAATATCATGGACGGCTATAAATCAATTCATTCTTCAGGCGGCGGGTAGAACCAGTGAGGTGACGGTAGATTCAAATATTCAAAAAAATTTGTACTATAGTAGTAGAGATAGAGATGAACATACATAAAAAAACATATATCTAAAAAATACATACATACATATATGCAAATCTAAAAACATGTAAAAATATCTAATAAAATTAAAAAAACAGAATAAATCTAATAAAAGTTAACCGGGGGCGGCTGGCGACGGCGACGGCGGGGGCGGCGAGGGCGCCGGCGCGCGGGGGCGGGCCGCGGGTAGGCGCTCGGGCGCGAGGCAGAGGCGACGATGGCGACGGCGATGAGGAGCAGCGCAGAGGGCGGCGCCGGCGGCGGGCAGAATGAGGAACTAAATGAAATTTTTAACAAGTGTTGTACCGGTTGGTGGCACCAACCGGGACTAAAGGGGGGGAATTGGTACCGGTTGGTGCCATGAACCGGTAGC
>NC_041386.1:722921398-722943582 GCF_002162155.2 Triticum dicoccoides
GTTGGTGCCACCAACCGGGACCAAAGGTCTCTTTTCAGCAGCCCAAAGGGCGGGAAGCAGAGGCCTTTGGTCCCGGTTGGTGGCACCAACCGGGACTAAAGGGGGGGAATTGGTACCGGTTGGTGCCATGAACCGGTAGCATTGCACCCCTTTAGTCCCGGTTGGTGCCACCAAGCGAGACCAAAGGCCCCTGTGATGCCCGCGTCGCGGTCAAAGTTTAGTCCCACCTCGTTAGCTGAAGAGGGGTCGCACCTGTTTATAAGCGCGACTCTGCCCACCCATTTGAACTCCTTACTATTGCAGGCCTACTGGCCTAAACTTGTGTTTCTTCCTGTGGGCCTGCTGGGCCGTCTGCGGGCCTGAATCCTGGCCCAATAGGGTTTCTAGTCGTATTCAGGCCATGGTGGCCCAATAGGTGGCAAATTTTTATTTTTCTTCAGTTTTTTGCTTTCTTTTTTGCTTTATTTATTTTGTTTTATTTTATTTTATTTTGTTTACATTTACTTATTTATTTTATTTTATGATAATTATTTTTGCTATTAAAGTTTCTAACAAAAAAAGTTCTTTATGAAAATTCTTTTTGCTTTTAATGATTTTGAACACAAAATACTTTGATCATTTTAGTTTCATAAATTTATTTATGTTATTAAAGTTTATTGTATTTTTTTATTTTTCTTCTACTTATATATTTTATTATAGTTTATATTATTTTGTTCAAATTACTTATTTATTTTATTTTATGATAATTCTTTTTGCTATTATAGTTTCTCTGTGTTCAGAATGCACCATTCAAAGCCACATCATCAATTTACCACCCTTTCTGACTTCATTTTTATTTTTCATGCATTTACTGATTATTTTGAGCTATAAGACCATGAAATTGAAAAGCATTTGAAATGAACTCTGAAAAGGTTGAAAGTTGGCATGATATCATCATTTCACCCACATAGCATGTGCAAGAAAGTAGAGAGGGTTACGACAAAAACTGGATGCACTTCGTGTACAAAACGGACAATCTATTTCGAAGTAGCAGGGTTTCATACGGAAACTCGTCTATTACAAAGGGATTTCATTTTTCTAAACTTATTTGAACACCATAGTTTTTCTGTGTTCAAAATGCACCATTCAAAGACACATCATCAATTTACAACCCTTTCTGACTTCATTTGTTATTTTTCATGCATTTACTGATTATTTTGAGCTATAAGACCATGAAATTGAGAAGCATTTGAAATGAACTCTAAAAAGGTTCCAAGTTGGCATCGTATCATCATTTCACCCACATAGCATGTGCGAGAAAGTAGAGAGGGTTAAGGCAAAAACTGGATGCACTTCGTGTGCAAAACGGACAATCTCTTTCGAAGTACCAGGGTTTCATACGAAAACTCATCTGTTACAAAGGGATTTCGTTTTTTTGAACTTATTTGAACTCCATAGTTTTTCTTTGTTCAAATTGCACAATTCAAAGACACATCATCAATTTACAACCCTTTCTGACTTCATTTGTTATTTTTCATGCATTTACTGATTATTTTGAGCTATAAGACCATGAAATTGAAAAGCATTTAAAATGAACTCTGAAATGGTTCCAAGTTGGCATGATACCATCATTTCACCCACATCGCATGTGCGAGAAAGTAGAGAGGGTTACGGAAAAAACTGGATGCACTTCGTGTACAAAAGGACAATCTCTTTCGAAGTATCAGAGTTTCATACGGAAACTCGTCTGTTACAAAGGGATTTCATTTTATTGAACTTATTTGAACTCCATAGTTTTTCTTTGTTCAAATTGCACCATTCAAAGCCACATCATCAATTTATAACCGTTTCTAACTTCATTTGTTATTTTTCATGCATTTACTGATTATTTTGAGTTATAAGACCATGAAATTGAAAAGCATTTGAAATGAACTCTGAAAAGGTTGAAAGTTGGCATGATATCATCATTTCACCCACATAGCATGTGCAAGAAAGTACAGAGGGTCACGGCAAAAGCCGGATGCACTTCATGTACAAAACGGACAATCTCTTTCGAAGTATCAAGTTTCATACGGAAACTCGTCTGTTACAAAGGGATTTCACCCACATAACATGTGCAACATATAGCTCTCCGGAGCATCTAATTAAACCATATGTTGAAATTATGTAAAACATTTAAATGCAAAATCAAATGCGATCATAATCACAACCAAGGTAACAACTGATCCAACTGCATAATGATACGAAGCCTCAGTATGAATGGTATATTTTCTAATCTTTCTAATCTTCAACCGCATTGCATCCATCTTGATCTTGTGACCATCGACGGCATCCGCAACATGCAACTCCAATATCATCTTCTCCTCCTCACTTTTTCTTATTTTTTTCCTTCAAGTAATTTGTTTTCTTCTTCAACTAAATTTAACATGTCGACAATAGGGTCGGTTGGAATTTCCGGTTCAACCACTTACTAGATAAATAAAATCTATGTCACGTTGGTCGGCATAATTGTCATAAACAATAAATGAACCAAATAGTTATCAAAAGATAATATATACCACATCTGAATCATAGACAGGACGAGGGCCGATGTGGGCGGATACCAAAACCATCACACTACATGATAACAAGAAATAATAAAAGTAAGAAAAATAGACAAGTATCTATCTAAAGTAAGAATTTTTTTTCTTTCAGAAAGAAGGTAAGAACAAGAGGCTCACCACGGTGGTGTCGGCGATGATATCGGCACGGGCGATCGACGACGGTGAAGACGGGGACAGGACGTGACGGACCGCTAAACCTAGACAAATCTCGTGGAAAATGGAGCTCGGAGGTCGATTTTTGGGAGGAGAACGATTAACTAGCATGGCTAGGACATTTCATCGAACACCTCATGTGCATAGGAGGTGAGGTAGAGCAACCAAATGCCCTCCCCTCACCGGCCAGAAAAAACAGAGCACTGTGGAGTGCTCTGCTGTGGCGATGGGGTATATATAAGCAACTTATTTGTCCCGGTTCGTGAAAGAAACCGGGACTAAAGCTCGGCATTCTGTCCAGGTTCAAGCCATGAACCGGGACCAATGGTTGTGGGCCAGGAGCGAGGACCGTTGGTCCCGGTGCGTGCCAGGAACCGGGACTAATGGGTCCATGATGTCTACTACGCAACCTTTCTTCTTGTAGACGTTGTTGGGCCTCCAAGTGCAGAGGTTTGTAGGACAGTAGCAAATTTCGCTCAAGTGGATGACCTACGGTTTATCAATCCATGGGAGGCGTAGGATGAAGATGGTCTCTCTCAAACAACACTGCAACCAAATAATAAAGAGTCCCTTGTGTCCCCAACACACCCAATACAATGGTAAATTGTATAGGTGCACTAGTTCGGTGAAGAGATGGTGATACAAGTGCAATATGGATGGTAGATATAGGTTTTCGTAATCTGAAAATATAAAAATAGCAAGGTAGCAAGCGATAAAAGTGAGCGTAAACGGTATTGCAATGGTAGGAAACAAGGCCTAAGGTTCATACTTTCACTAGTGCAAGTTCTCTCACTAGTATAAAAAGGGGCAAATCTGAGAAATATTAGTACCGGTTTGCATATGTGCCGGCACTAATGTGTCCATTAGTGCCGGTTCAAACGACTAGGCGGGAGGAGAGCTTTAGTACCGGTTCATTGCGAATCTTTAGTACCGATTCGTGCCACGAACCGGTACTAAAGGTGCTGGCCGGGCACCATCATCTTTAGTACCGGTTCGTGGCACGAACCGGTAATAAAGAGGTTGTGGCAGGGCTATTTTTAGTCCCACCTCGCTCCCCTAGCAAGATTTTGACCACCTTAAATATGATACTTCTCAATCTATCACAAGCATTTGGTCTTCATTGAACTCTATGTGTAGGATCTGTGGCTGCAATAGGAGTCTTCGCCGGTTCTTAAATCGGTGGTAGATTCCTATTGACAATTTAAATTCTATACAAAAAGAACATTGATGATCAATGTATTTTTTATGTACTTCTCTGTAGCAGTAGCGCGTTTTGGCTGAAAGGCGGTACTGATCAATGTATTTTTTCTGCGTTCAGATGCACAATTTAAATATGTTACGTCTCAAACTATCACAAGCATTTGGTCTTCATTGAACTCTATGTGTATAATTTGTGGACTCAATATGAGTCTTCACCGGTTTCGGACGAGAACTCATCAGTTACACGGGCACTTCATTTTTTTAACTTATTTGAACTCCAGACTTTTTTTGAGTCGGCATTATGCAGCATTCGAAGCGACGTCATCAATTTCCAACACGTTCTGACATCCTTTGCTGTTTTTCAGTCACCGATTTGTTTAGATCAGAGCTAAATGACCGTGAAAATGAAAATCACTACAAAACAAACTCTGAAAATGTTGAAGGTATCATCATTTCACCCGCATAGCATGTGCGAAAGAGTAAAAAGGGTCACCGCAAAAACTGGACGAACTTCGTGTACATCACGGAACCCGTAAGTTGATCACCAAAACATACATCAAGTGAATCACGTGAATATCCCATTGTCACCACAAATAAGCACGGAAAGACATACATCAAGTGTTCTCAAATCCTTAAAGACTCAATCCGATAAGATAACTTCAAAGGGAAAACTCAATCCATTACAAGAGAGTAGAGGTGGACAAACATCATAAGATCCAACTATAATAGCAAAGCTCGCGATACATCAATCGTATCACCTCAAGAACACGAGAGAGAGAATCAAACACATAGCTACTGGTACGTACCCTCAGCCCCGAGGGTGAACTACTCCCTCCTCGTCATGGAGAGCGCCGGGATGATGAAGATGGCCATCGGTGAGGGATCCCCCTCCGGCAGGGTGCCGGAACGGGCTCCCAAGAGGTTTTTGGTGGCTATAGAGGCTTGCGGCAGCGGAATTCCCGATCTATCTTCTTTTTCGATGTTTTCGTGTATATGGGGATATATAGGTGAATGAAGTCGGTCGGGGGAGCCTCGAGGGGCCCACGAGACAGGGGGGCACGCCCAGGGGGGTGGGCGTGCCCTCCTATCTCCTGGCCTCCTCGAAGGTTCCCTGGATTGTACTCCAAGTCTCCCGGATCATGTTCGTTTCAAAAATCACGCTCCCGAAGGTTTCATTCCGTTTGGACTCCGTTTGATATTCCTTTTCTTCGAAACACTGAAATAGGCAAGAAAACAACAATATGGGCTGGGCCTCCGGTTAGTAGGTTAGTCCCAAAAGTAATATAAAAGTGTATCATAAAGCCCATAATCATTCAATACAGATAATAAAATAGCATGAATGCTTCATAAATTATAGATACGTTGGAGATGTATCAGCATCCCCAAGCTTAATTCCTGCTCATCCTCGAGTAGGTAAATGATAAAAGAAAGAATTTATGAAGTTTGAATGCTAGCAGGTGCATAAGTTTGATCAATGATAATTTCAACCACCTTTTCTAGCATGATTATATGTCATACCAGTAGTTCATCTCATAAAACTTCTCACGATCAAGTAACAAGCTATTCACATGTTAAAGCATAGACCATAAATTTTCCTGAAACCTAGCAAACTTCATTCTTAGTCATCAAAAAAATACAATTCATCTTATTTTCAGGAAGGGTCTATGTCAGAGCTTTGATTTAGCAAACTCCACATACTCAACTATCATATAGTCTTCTACAATTGCTAACACTCACGCAATACTTGTGGTTATGGAGTTTTAATCGGACACTGAGAAAGATAGGGGCTTATAGTGTTGCCTCCCAACGTATTCACCTTTGGGTGATGTCAACAATAACAGTTCATGCTAACTTACATCCAATTGGATATATATATATTAGGATCTTCCCAACACAAGGTGCTTGCCAAAGGATAAAATGAAAAAGGGAAAGGTGAAGATCACCTTGACTCTTGCATAAAGTAAAAGACATAAGGTAAAAGATAGGCCCTTCGCAGAGGGAAGCAGAGATTCTCATGCGCTTTTATGGTTGGATGCACAAAATCTTAGTACAAAAGAACGTCACTTTATATTGCTGCTTGTATATGGACCTTTATTATGCAGTCCGTCGGTTTTATTGCTTCCATAACAAGATCGTATAAAGCTTATTTTCTTCACACTAATAGTCATACATATTTAAAGAGAAATTTTTATTGCATGCACCGATGACAACTTACTTGAAGGATCTTACTCAATCCATAGGTAGGTATGGTGGACTCTCATGGCAAAAACTGGGTTTAAGGATATTTGGAAGCACAAGTAGTATCTCTACTTGGTGCAAGGAATTTTGGCTAGCATGAGGGGGAAAGGCAAGCTCAACATGTTTGAATGATCCATGACAATATACTTTAACTGAGATGTGAGAAAACATAACCCATTATGCTGTCTTCGTTGTCCAACATCAACTCTTTAGCATATCATACATAATGAGTGGTCACAATTATAAAAGATGTCTAAGATAGTATATTTACATGTGAAATCTCTCTTCCTTCAATATTCTTTCATGAATTGTTCAAATGACCAATACAATGCTTGCTAACCTTCAATAAATTTACAACCTCTACTTCTTAGATGTGAAGTCATTACTCCCCATGGGATAAGCAAATGAGACATATATAATTTCAGATTTATGACATTCAACTCATTCAACCATTTACTCATAGGATATAAGTGAAGCACACGAGTAAATGAAAAACTACTCCAAAAAGATATAAGTGAAGATCAACGAGTGGTTAAATAATTATGTAGCTATATGAAGACTCTCATTTAAGAATTTCAGATCTTGGTATTGTATTCAAACAGAAAGCAAAGCAAAATAAAATGACATTGCAAGGATAGCACAACTCATGTGAAGAAGCAAAAACTTAGTTTCAGCCGATACTAACCGATAGTTGTTGAAGAAGAAAGGTGGGATGCCTACCGGGGCATCCCCAAGCTTAGATGCTTGAGACTTCTTGAAATATTATCTTGGGGTGCCTTGGGCATCCCCAAGATTGAGCCTTTGTGTCTCCTTAATTCCTTCCATGTCACGGTTTCCTAAATCTCAAAAGCTTCATCCACACCAAACTCAACAAGAACTCGTGAGATAAGTTAGTATAAAACAATGCAAAAACCTCATCATCTTCTACTGTAACAAATCACTAAAATTATTATTCAACATTGAATACTAAATGTAACTTCATATTTAATACCCCTATCCTCAAATAGAATCATTAAACAAGCAAACATATGCAAACAATGCAAACATAACAGCAATCTGCCAAAACAGTATAGTCTATAAAGAATGCAAGATTCATCATACTTCCCTAACTCCAAAAATTAAAATTAAAATACTAAGATGTAGAAGGTTTATCATAGCTCATCATTCAAAAAGATTCAACATCATATCATTCTCTGACTTTTCTAGGGAATTTTTGCAACAGCGGTAAACTTTCTGTTTTCAAACAGCAACATGTATACTAGCAAAATAAGCATGGTAAAGGCTATCCTTGACATATTTATTCAAAATATAGATGAAAAACATTATTATAAATAATAGCAAGCAAATACTAACAAAAGAAAATGACGCTCCTAGCAAAATACATATCATGTGGTAAATAAAAATATAGCTCCAAGTGAAGTTACCGATGAACGAAGATGAAAGAGGGGATGCCTTCCGGGGCATCCCCAAGCTTAGGCTCTTGGTTGTCCTTGAATATTACCTTGGGGTGCCTTGGTCATCCCCAAGCTTAGGCTCTTACCACTCCTTATTCCGTAGTCCATTGAATCTTCATCCAAAACTTGAAAACTTCACAACAGGAAACTCAAAACAAAACTTGTAAACTCCGTTAGTATAAGAAAATAAAACCACTACTTAGGTACTGTTGTTAACTCATTATTTATTCATATTGGTGTAATATCTAATGTATTCAAACTTATCTATTGTTCATACCCTCCGATACTACTCATAGATTCATCAAAATAAGCAAACAACACTTAGAAAACAGAATCTGTCAAAAACAGAACAGTCTGTAGTAATCTGTATCAAACGTATACTTATGGAACTCAAAAAATTCTGAAATAAATTGGTGGACCTGAGGAATTTGTCTATTAATCATCTGCAAAAAGAATCAACCTAAAAGGACTATCCAGTAAAAATGTAAGCTATTCTCGTGAGCGCTAAAGTTTCTGTTTTTTACAGCATGATCATATAGACTTCACCCAAGTCTTCCCAAAGGTTCTACTTGGCACAAACACTAACTAAAACATAGAGCCACATCTAACCAGAGGCTAGATGAATTATTTATTACTAAACAGGAACAAAAAGTAAGAAACAAAAGTAAAGTTGGGTTGCCTCCCAACAAGCGCTAACATTTAATGCCCCTAGCTAGGCATGATGGTTTCAATGATGCTCACATAAAAGATAAGGATTGAAACATAACGGGAACACCATGAAGAATATGACTAGTATATTTAAGTCTAAACCACTTCCTATGCATAGGGATTTTGTGAGCAAACAACTTATGGGAACAATAATCAACTAGCATAGGAAGGTAAAACAAGCATAACTTCAAAATTTTCAACACATAGAGAGGAAACTTGATATTATTGCAATATGTAGAAGCATATGATCCTCTCTCATAATAATTTTCAGTAGCATCATGAATGAATTCAACAATATAACCATCACCTAAAGCATTCTTTTCATGATCTACTTGCATAGAAATTTTATTACTCTCCACATAAGCAAATTTCTTCTCATGAATAATAGTGGGAGCAAACTCAACAAAATAACTATCATGTGAGGCATAATCCAATTGAAAACTAAAATCATGATGACAAGTTTCATGGTTATCAT
Source organism: Triticum dicoccoides (assembly GCF_002162155.2). NCBI lineage: Eukaryota > Viridiplantae > Streptophyta > Magnoliopsida > Poales > Poaceae > Triticum > Triticum dicoccoides. The sequence goes on from NC_041386.1 coordinate 722,930,209, forward strand.
TATTCTTAATAGCATACAAGTCATCACAATAATCATCATAGATAGCAACTTTATTCTCATAATCAATTGGAACCTCTTCCGAAATAGTGGAATCATCACTAAATAAAGTTGACACTCTTCCAAAGCCACTTTCATATTCATCACAATAAGATTCAATATCCTCCAAAATAGTGGGATCAATACTACCTAAAGTTGACACTCTTCCAAACCCACTTTCATCAATATAATCATCTTAAATAGGAGGCATGCTTTCATCACAGTAAATTTGCTCATCAAAACTTGGGGGACAAAAAATATCATATTCATCAAACATAGCTTCCCCAAGCTTGTGGCTTTGCATATCATTAGCATCATGGATATTCAAGGAATTCATACTAACAACATTGCAATCATGCTCATCATTCAAATATTTTATGCCAAACATTTTATAGATTTCTTCTTCTAGCACTTGAGCACAATTTTCCTTTCCATCATTCTCACGAAAGTTATTAAAAAGATGAAGCGTATGAGACAAACTCAATTCCATTTTTTTGTAGTTTTCTTTTATAGATTAAACTAGTGATAAAATAAGAAACAAAAAGATTTGATTGCAAGATCTAAATATATACCTTCAAGCACTCACCTCCCCGGCAACAGCGCCAGAAAAGAGCTTGATGTCTACTACGCAACCTTTCTTCTTGTAGACATTGTTGGGCCTCCAAGTGCAGAGGTTTGTAGGACAGTAGCAAATTTCCTTCAAGTGGATGACGTAAGGTTTATCAATTCGTGGGAGGCGTAGGATGAAGATGGTCTCTCTCAAACAACCCTGCAACCAAATAATAAAGTCTCTTGTGTCCCCAACACACCCAATACAATGGTAAATTGTATAGGTGCACTAGTTCCGCGAAGAGATGGTGATACAAGTGCAATATGGATGGTAGATATATGTTTTTGTAATGTGAAAATATAAAAACAGCAAGGTAGCAAGCGATAAAAGTGAGTGTAAACGGTATTGCAATGGTAGGAAACAAGGCCTAAGGTTCATACTTTCACTAGTGCAAGTTCTCTCAACAATAATAACATAATTGGATCATATAACTATCCCTCAACATGCAACAAAGAGTCACTCCAAAGCCACTAATAGCGGAGAACAAATGAAGGGATTATGGTAGGGTACAAAACCACCTCAAAGTTATCCTTTCTTTTCTATCTATTCAAGAGTCCGTAGTAAAATAACATGAAGCTATTCTGTCCATTCAATCTATCATAGAGTTCGTACTAGAATAACACCTTAAGACACAAATTAAACAAAACCCTAATGTCACCTAGATACTCCATTGTCACCTCAAGTATCCGTGGGCATGATAATATGATATGCATCACACAATCTCAGATTCATCTATTCAACCAACATAAAGTACTTCAAAGAGTGCCCCAAAGTTTCCACCGGAGAGTCAAGACGAAAACGTGTGCCAACCCCTATGCATAGATTCCCAAGGTGATGGAACCCGCAAGTTGATCACCAAAACATACATCAAGTGAATCACGTGAATATCCCATTGTCACAATAGATAAGCACGGCAAGACATACATCAAGTGTTCTCAAATCCTTAAAGACTCAATCCGATAAGATAACTTCAAAGGGAAAACTCAATCCATTACAGGAGAGTAGAGGGGGAGAAACATCATAAGATCCAACTATAATAACAAAGCTCACGATACATCAAGATCATATCACCTCAAGAACACGAGGGAGGGAGATCAAACACATAGCTACCGGTACATACCCTCAGCCCGGAGGGTGAACTACTCCCTCCTCGTCATGGAGAGCGCCGGGATGATGAAGATGGCCACCGGTGAGGGATCCCCCCTCTGGCAAGGTGCCGAAACGGGATCCCGAGAGGTTTTTGGTGGCTATAGAGGCTTGCAGCATCGGAGTTCCCGATCTATCTTCTTTTTTGATGTTTTCGGGGTATATGGGGATATATAGGTGAAAGAAGTCGGTCGGGGGAGCCTCGAGGGGCCCACGAGATAGGGGGCGCGCCCTCCTATCTCCAGGCCTCCTCAAAGGTTCCCTGGCTTGTACTCCAAGTCTCCCGGATCATGTTCGTTCCAAAAATCACGCTCCCGAAGGTTTCATTTCATTTGGACTCCGTTTGATATTCCTTTTCTTCGAAACACTGAAATAGGCAAGAAAACAACAATATGGGCCGGGCCTCCGGTTAGTAGGTTAGTCCCAAAAGTAATATAAAAGTGTATCATAAAGCCCATAATCATTCAAAACAGATAATAAAATAGTATGAATGCTTCATAAATTATAGATACGTTGGAGACGTATCAGTCCATACGAACCGCGACCAATGCCCTTGATGAATGCCCTGTTGGAAATATGCCCTAGAGGCAATAATAAATTAGTTATCATTATATTTCCTTGTTCATGATAATTGTTTATTATCCATGCTATAATTGTATTGATAGGAAACTCAGATACATGTGTGGATACATAGACAACACCATGTCCCTAGTAAGCCTCTAGTTGACTAGCTCGTTGATCAATAGATGGTTACGGTTTCCTGACCATGGACATTGGATGTCATTGATAACGGGATCACATCATTAGGAGATTGATGTGATGGACAAGACCCAATCCTAAGCCTAGCACAGATCGTGTAGTTCGTATGCTAAAGCTTTTCTAATGTCAAGTATCTTTTCCTTAGACCATGAGATTGTGCAACTCCCGGATACCGTAGGAATGCTTTGGGTGTACCAAACGTCACAACGTAACTGGGTGACTATAAAGGTGCATTACAGGTATCTCCGAAAGTGTTTGTTGGGTTGGCACGAATCGAGACTGGGATTTGTCACTCCGTGTAAACGGAGAGGTATCTCTGGGCCCACTCGGTAAGACATCATCATAATGTGCACAATGTGACCAAGGGGTTGATCACGGGATGATGTGTTACAGAACGAGTAAAGAGACTTGCCGGTAATGAGATTGAACAAGGTATCGGGATACCGACGATCGAATCTCGGGCAAGTACAATACCGCTAGACAAAGGGAATTGTATACGGGATCGATTGAGTCCTTGACATCGTGGTTCATCCGATGAGATCATCGTGGAACATGTGGGAGCCAACATGGGTATCCAGATCCCGCTGTTGGTTATTGACCGGAGAACGTCTCGGTCATGTCTGCATGTCTCCCGAACCCGTAGGGTCTACACACTTAAGGTTCGGTGACGCTAGGGTTATAAAGGAAGCTTGTATGTGGTTATCGAATGTTGTTCGGAGTCCCGGATGAGATCCCGGACGTCACGAGGAGTTCCGGAATGGTCCGGAGGTAAAGATTTATATATGGGAAGTCCTGTTTTGGTCACCGGAAAAGTTTCGGGGTTTATCGGTAATGTACCGGGACCACCGGGAGGGTCCCGGGGGTCCACCAAGTGGGTCCACCAGCTCCGGAGGCTTGCATGGGACAAGGGTGGTGAGGGACCAGCCCCTCAGTGGGCTGGTGCGCCTCCCACAAGGCCCAAGGCGCAGCAAAGGAGGAGAAGGGGAAACCCTAGGCTTAGATGGGCCCTAAGGCCCACCCTAGGGGGCGCCCCCCTCTCTCCCCTCTTGGACACCTCCCCCTTTTCCCATCTAGGGCTGCCGCCCCCCCTAGGGGTGGGAACCCTAGAGGGGGCGCACCCTCCTCCCTCTCCCTTATACATAGTGAGGCCTGGGGCTGCCCATAACACGTGATCTGATCTCTGCCTGTTGGTGCAGCCCTCCCTCTCTTTCTCCTCATATCCCGTGGTGCTTGGCGAAGCCCTGCAGGATAGCCACGCTCCTCCATCACCACCACGCCGTTGTGCTACTGCTGGATGGAGTCTTCCTCAACCTCTCCCCCTCTCCTTGCTGGATCAAGGCGTGGGAGACGTCACCTGGCTGTACGTGTGTTGAACGTGGAGGTGCCGTCCGTTCGGCACTAGGATCTCCGGTGATTTGGATCACGACGAGTACGACTCCTTCAACCCCGTTCTCATGAACGCTTCCGCTTAACGATCTACAAGGGTATGTAGATGCACTCTCCTTCCCTCGTTGCTAGTTTCTCCATAGATAGATCTTGGTGACACGTAGGAAATTTTTGAATTTCTGCTACGTTCCCCAACAGTGGTATCAGAGCCAAGTTTATTGCATAGATTCTTTGCATGAGTAGAACACAAAGTAGTTGTGGCCGTTGATGTTGTTCAATATGCTTACCGTTACTAGTCCAATCTTGTTTCGACGGTATTGTGGGATGAAGCGGCCCGGACCGACCTTACACGTACTCTTACGTGAGACAGGTTCCACCGACTGACATGCACTTGGTGCATAAGGTGGCTAGCGGGTGCCAGTCTCTCCCACTTTAGTCGGAACTGATTCGATGAAAAGGGTCCTTATGAAGGGTAAATAGCAATTGGCATATCACGTTGTGGTTTTGCGTAGGTAAGAAACGTTCTTGCTAGAAACCCATAGCAGCCACGTAAAACATGCAAACAACAATTAGAGGACGTCTAACTTGTTTTTGCAGGGTTTGCTATGTGATGTGATATGGCCAAGAAGAATATGATGAATGATATGTGATGTATGAGATTGATCATGTTCTTGTAATAGGATTCACGACTTGCATGTCGATGAGTATGACAACCGGCAGGAGCCATAGGAATTGTCTTTATTTATTGTATGACCTATGTGTCATTAAACAACGCCATGTAATTACTTTACTTTATTGCTAACCGGTAGCCATCGTAGTAGAAGTAATAGTTGGCGAGACAACTTCATGAAGACATGATGGAGATCATGGTGTCATGCCGGTGACGATGATGATCATGGAGCCCCGAAGATGGAGATCAATGGAGCTATATGATATTGGCCATATCATGTCACTACTATATAATTGCATGTGATGTTTATTATGTTTATGCATCTTGTTTACTTAGAACGACGGTAGTAAATAAGATGATCCCTTACAACAATTTCAAGAAGTGTTCTCCCCTAACTGTGCACCATTGCTAAAGTTCGTCGCTTCTAAGCACCACGTGATGATCGAGTGTGATGGATTCTTACGTTCACATACAACGGGTGTAAGACAGATTTACACACGCGAAACACTTAGGGTTAACTTGCCGAGCCTAGCATGTACAAACATGGCCTCGGAACACAGAGACCGAAAGGTCGAGCATGAGTCGTATAGTAGATACGATCAACATGAAGATGTTCACCGATGATGACTAGTCCGTCTCACGTGATGATCGGACACGACCTAGTTGACTCGGATCATGTAATCACTTAGATGACCAGAGGGATGTCTATCTAAGTGGGAGTTCATAAGATGAACTTAATTATCCTGAACATAGTCAAAAGACCTTTTGCAAATTATGTCGTAAGCTCGCGCTTTAGTTCCACCGTTTAGATATGTTCCTAGAGAAAATATAGTTGAAAGTTGAAAGTAGCGATTATGCGGACAGTAGAAAGTTTATGTCCTTAATGCACCACTCAGTGTGCTGAACCCCAAACGTCGTTTGTGGATGTTACGAACATCGGACATGCACGTTTTGATAACTACGTGATAGTTCAGTTAAACGGTTTAGAGTTGAGGCACCAAAGACGTTTTTCGAAATGTCGCGGAACATATGAGATGTTTCGAGGGCTGAAATTAGGATTTCAGGCTCATGCCCACGTCAAGAGGTATGAGACCTCCGACGATTTTCTTAGCCTACAAACTAAGGGAGAAAAGCTCAATCATTGAGCTTGTGCTCAGATTGTCTGAGTACAACAATCACTTGAATCGAGTGGGAGTTGATCTTCCAGATGAGATAGTGATGTTTCTCCAAAGTCATTGCCACCAAGCTGCTAGAGCTTCGTGATGAACTATAACATATCAAGGATAGAGATGATGATCCTTGAGGTATTCGCGTTGTTTGACATCGCGAAAGTAAAATCAAGAAGGAGCATCAATTGTTGATGGTTGGTGAAACCACTAGTTTCAAGAAGGGCAAGGGAAAGAAGGGACACTTCATGAAACGGCAAATCAGTTGCTGCTCCAGTGAAGAAACCCAAGGTTGAACCCAAACCCGAGACTAAGTGCTTCTGCAATAAGGGGAACAGCCACTGGAGCAGAATTACCCTAGATACTTGGTAGATAAGAAGGCTGGCAAGGTCGATAGAAGTATATTGGATATACATTAAGTTATTGTGTATTTTACTAGTACTCCTAGTAGCACCAGGGTATTAGATACCGGTTCGGTTGCTAAGTGTTAGTAACTCGAAATAAAAGGCTACAGAATAAACGGAGACTAGCTAAAGGAGAGCTGACGATATGTGTTGGAAGTATTTCCAATTTTGATGTGATCAAACATCGCACGCTCCCTCTACCATCAAGATTAGTATTAAACCAGAATAATTATCATTTGGTATTTGCGTTGAGCATAGACATGATTGGATTATGTCTATCGCAATAGGTTATTCATTTAAGGAGAATAATGGTTACTCTATTTATTTGAATAATACCTTCGATGGTCTTGCACCTAAAAGAATGGTTTATTGAATCTCGATCGTAGTGATACACATTTTCATGCCAAAAGATATAAGATAGTAATGATAGTACCACGTACTTGTGGCACTGCCATGTAAGTCATATTGGTATAAAACGCATGAAGAAGCTCCATGTTGATGGATCTTTGGACTCACCCGTTTTGAAAAGTTTGAGACATGCAAACCATGTCTATTGGTGCATACGCATGAAGAAACTCCATGCAGATGGATCGTTTGGACTCACTTGATTTTGAATCACTTGAGATATGCAAATCATACCACATGGGCAAGATGACTGAAAAGCCTCAGTTTCAGTAAGATGGAACAAGGTAGCAACCTGTTGGAAGTAACACATTTTGATGTGTGCAGTCCAATGAGTGCTGAGGCATGCAGTGAATATCGTTATGTTCTGACTTCACAGATGATTCGAGTAGATGTTGAGTATATTTACTTGATGAAACACAAGTCTGAATTATTGAATGGTTCAAGTAATTTCAGAGTGAAGTTACAGATCATTGTGACAAGAGGATAAAATGTCTATGATATGATCATAGAGATGAGTATCTGAGTTACGAGCTTTGGCACGCAATTAAGACACTGTGGAAATTGTTTTACAATTAATACCGCCTGGAACACCATAGTGTGATGGTGTGTCCGAACATCATAGTTGCACCCTATTGGATATGGTGCGTACCATGATGTCTCTTATCGAATTACCACTATCATTCATGGGTTAGGCATTAGAGACAACCGCACTCACTTTAATAGGGCACCACGTAATTCCGTTGAGACGGCACTGTTTGAACTATGGTTTGGAGAAACCTAAGTTGTCGTTTCTTAAAAGTTTGGGGCTGCGACGCTTATGTGAAAAGGTTTCATCGTGATAAGCTCGAACCCAAAACAGATAAATACATCTTCATAGGATACCCAAAATGGTTGGGTATACCTCCTATCTCAGATCCGGAAGCAAAAGTAATTGTTTCTAGAAACAGGTCCTTTCTCGAGGAAAAGTTTCTCTCGAAAGAATTGAGTGGGAGGATGGTGGAGACTTGATCAGGTTATTGAACCATCACTTCAACTAGTGTGTAGCAGGGCACAGGAAGTTGTTCCCGTGGCACCTACACCAATTGAAGTAGAGGCTTATGATAGTGATCATGAAGTTTCGGATCGAGTCACTGACGTACCTCGTAGGGTGACAAGTATGCGTAGTACTTCAGAGTGGTACGCAATCCTGTCTTAGAGGTCATGTTGCTAGACAACAATGAACCTACGAGCTATGGAGAAGCGATGGTGGGCCCGGATTCCGACGAATGGCTCGAGGCCATAAAATCCGAGAACGGATCCATGACTTTGGAAGAAATACTTGATGGTCGTAAGGCCATTGGGTACGGATGGATTTTAAAAGGAAGACAGACAATGATGGTAAGAATTACCATTAAGAAAGCTCGACTTGTCGTTAAGATGTTTTCCGACAAGTTCAAGGAGTTGATTACGGTGAGGTTTTCTCACTCGTAGCGATGCTAAGAGTCTGTTGGAATTGGATTAGCAGTTACTGCATGATTGATGAAATCTTGCAGATAGGATGTCAAAACATTGTTTCCTCGATGTTATACTTGAGGAAAGGTTGTATGTGATACAACCAGAAGGTTTTGTCAATCCTGAAAGATGCTAACAAGTATGCGAAGCTCCAGCTATCCTTCTAAGGACTGGAGTAAGCATCTCGGAGTTGGAATATACGCTTTGATGAGATGATCAAAGATTTTGGGTCTATACCAAGTTTATGAGAAACTTGTATTTCCAAAGAAGTGAGTTGGAGCACTATAGAATTTCTGATGAGTGTATGTTGTTGACATATTGATGATCAGAAATGATGTAGAATTTCTGGAAAGCATATAGGGTTATTTGAAAGATGTTTTTCAATAGAAAACCTGGATTAAGCTACTTGAACATTGAGCATCGAGATCTATAAGGATAGATCAAAATGCTTAATAATACTTTCAAATGAGCACATACCTTGACATGATCTTGAAGGTGTTCAAGATGGATCAGTCAAAGAAGGAGTTCTTGCCTGAGATGTAAGGTATAAAGTTAAGAGTTAAAGCTTGACCACGGCAGAAAAGAGAGAAAGGACGAAGGTCGTCCCCTATGCTTCAGACATAGGCTCTATAGTATGCCATGTTGTGTACCGCACCGGAAGTGTGCCTTGCCATGAGTCAGTCAAGGGGTACAAGAATGATCCAGGAATGGATCATTGGACAGCGGTCAAAATTGTCCTTGGAGTAAATAAGGACATGTTTCTCGATTATGGAGGTGATAAAGAGTTCGGAGTAAAGGGTTACGTCGATGCAAGCTTTAACACCTATCCGAGTGACTCTGAGTAGCAGACCGGATACGTATAGTGGAGCAACCATTTGGAATAGCTCCAAGTGGAGCGTGGAAGCAGCATTTACAATATGACATAGAGATTTGCGAAATACATACGGATCTGAATGTTGCAGACCCGTTGACTAAAACCTCTCTCACAAGCAAAACATGATCAAACCTGAGAACTCATTGAGTCTTAATCACATGATGATGTGAACTAGTTTACAGACACTAGTAAACTCTTTGGATGTTGGTCACATGGCGATTTGACCTATCAGCGTTAATCACATGACGATGTGAACTAGATTATTGACTCTAGTGCAAGTGGGAGACTGTTGGAAATATGCCCTAGAGGAAATAATAAATTAGTTATTATTATATTTCCTTGTTCATGATAATTATTTATTATCCATGCTATAATTGTATTGATAGGAAACTCAGATACATGTGTGGATACATAGACAACACCATGTCCCTAGTAAGCCTCTAGTTGACTAGCTCGTTGATCAATAGATGGTTACGGTTTCCTGACCATGGACGTTGGATGTCATTGATAACGGGATCACATCATTAGGAGAATGATGTGATGGACAAGACCCAATCCTAAGCCTAGCACAGATCGTGTAGTTCGTATGCTAAAGCTTTTCTAATGTCAAGTATCTTTTCCTTAGACCATGAGATTGTGCAACTCCCGGATACAGTAGGAATGCTTTGGGTGTACCAAACGTCACAACGTAACTGGGTGACTATAAAGGTGCATTACAGGTATCTCCGAAAGTGTCTGTTGGGTTGGCACGAATCGAGACTGGGATTTGTCACTCCGTGTAAACGGAGAGGTATCTCTGGGCCCACTCGGTAAGACATCATCATAATGTGCACAATGTGACCAAGGGGTTGATCACGGGATGATGTGTTACGGAACGAGTAAAGAGACTTGCCGGTAACGAGATTGAACAAGGTATCGGGATACCGACGATCGAATCTCGGGCAAGTACAATACCGCTAGACAAAGGGAATTGTATACGGGATCGATTGAGTCCTTGACATCGTGGTTCATTCGATGAGATCATCATGGAACATGTCGGAGCCAACATGGGTATCCAGATCCCGCTGTTGGTTATTGACCGGAGAACGTCTCGGTCATGTCTGCATGTCTCCCGAACCCGTAGGGTCTACACACTTAAGGTTCGGTGACGCTAGGGTTATAAAGGAAGCTTGTATGTGGTTACCGAATGTTGTTCGGAGTCCCGGATGATATCCCGGACGTCACGAGGAGTTCCTGAATGGTCCGAAGGTAAAGATTTATATATGGGAAGTCCTGTTTTGGTCACCGGAAATGTTTCGGGGTTTATCGGTAATGTACCGGGACCACCGGGCGGGTCCCGGGGGTCCACCAAGTGGGGCCACCAGCTCCGGAGGCTTGCATGGGCCAAGGGTGGTGAGGGACCAGCCCCTGAGTGGGCTGGTGCGCCTCCCACAAGGCCCAAGGCGCAGCAAAGGAGGAGAAGGGGAAACCCTAGGCTTAGATGGGCCCTAAGGCCCACCCTAGGGGGCGCCCCCCTCTCTCCCCTCTTGGTCGCCTCCCCCTTTTCCCATCTAGGGTTGACGCCCCCCTAGGGGTGGGAACCCTAGAGGGGGCGCACCCTCCTCCCTCTCCCCTATATATAGTGAGGCCTGGGGCTGCCCATAACACGTGATCTGATCTCTGCCTGTTGGTGCAGCCCTCCCTCTCTTTCTCCTCATATCCCGTGGTGCTTGGCGAAGCCCTGCAGGATAGCCACGCTCCTCCATCACCACCACGCCGTTGTGCTGCTGCTGGATGGAGTCTTCCTCAACCTCTCCCCCTCTCCTTGCTGGATCAAGGCGTGGGAGACGTCACCTGGCTGTACGTGTGTTGAACGCGGAGGTGCCGTCCGTTCGGCACTAGGATCTCCGGTGATTTGCATCACGACGAGTACGACTCCTTCAACCCCGTTCTCATGAACGCTTCCGCTTAACGATCTACAAGGGTATGTAGATGCACTCTCCTTCCCTCGTTGCTAGTTTCTCCATAGATAGATCTTGGTGACACGTAGGAAATTTTTGAATTTCTGCTACGTTCCCCAACATGCCCCCATGGGTCCCGGTTCTTGACTGAACCGGGACTAATGGGCTGGCCAGGCCCGAACGAAAGCCCTGTTTTCTACTAGTGAATATAAAAGAATACGTAAAAGTTTAAAGGTTTACAAATACAAATGTAAACAGTCTCAGAAATTCAATACCGCCTTCGTGCATGTTCTGTGGCTAGAAAAAGGCAACATTTGCCTTTTTATTTCAAATGCTGATGAAATTTATGATCATGATTATTATTGATACGCATGAACATTTGGATGGCAATATTTTAGTCCTTACTCAATGTCGCATTATGTTTGTAGTTTCACAAACATTTTTAACATTTTACTATAATTATAATCGGTTTGAGCACTACTAGGTGAATGAAAGTAATATTTATATTATATATTTATGTGACTCCATTGCAATATTTTTTATCATCAGATTGGCAGTCCCTGATGCAGAATTTGAAGTTGATACCATGTGAAACATCAACTGGAGCACCAACGCCTTCATCTCCCTTGTGTGTGTCATCTTTGGACTTCCAAGGGTGTGCAGACCTACTAGATGGCTTATTATACTCCATTATTGTATTTTTGGGTTGAATATATGACCTTCTTGCATTTATAGCCACCTGCTCTAGTTGGTACGCCACATTCATCAGAATCATCTAACTTTTTCACACTCTTCCCACCTATTATTTTCAGGAACTATACCGACAAGACATGCTCAACAAACTCAGACAACGGGAACACATGGGAGCTCATTGCTGCCACATATCCTAGTACTCCTTTGTGTCGCTTGAGCCATCAAATTAATTTGGACAAAATGGCGGTTATCAAATGTATTCATGGTCATGCTATATTCTCCCCTATAGATCCCTGGTCACTATGGACATTTTCACTCATACTACGATTGTATCTCCACCTTGCTAATTGATTCAACCCTACAATAGAACCTTCATATCTCCAGAAGCATCGCCGAATTCATACCTATTTGTCAACGGCCTGCACTCCATGTACGCGTGGTGATTTGGAAGCCCCTCTTGGTTACACTCCGATTTCCTATATTCACATTAGATCCAAGAGATGGTGGCTTTCAAAGGCCAGGTCAATACGAGGATACATCAACAGATGTACAACATGCTTTATGCACACAAGTTTCTGGTTGAGGTACTAAAAGTCGCTTACGGCGATTATATGGAACCGCTCATGCTTCATAGAGATTTGGTGGCTTGTGAAACACATTCTCCAAGATGGTTGTAACGGGGCAGCCTTCTCCAACGACTTTTCAACTGAACCTGCAAAGTACGTGAGGTTAAAGATTGAGGCTAGAAAAATGGGTGTTCTTCTTCGGGGAGAAACTTATTAGCAATGCTTAGTGAACCTAGAGAGGATGGGGTTATGAGGTGGCCATATCTACCAGTTGGATGAAAATTCTCGAGTATTTTCAGTTGGGAGATAGAAACTTAATTTATTCATCTCATGACACATGGCCTCTTCCTCCCCCTTCGCTCCACCTCGCATCGACCACCCTAACTCTCCCTAACTAACTGTAGACAATGCATTCAAGCAACTCTATGCGCCCATATCCAATATTCTACTATAAATGACAAAATATAGTAGGAAATGAATAAAAATATGTATATCCATATTTAAAATATGTTCACCTCATATTTTTACTATGGACATCACATATTCTAGAAGAATTCATCACCAATTTAAACAAAATGTTCATCACATATTTGAAAGAGTGTCATGTATAAATATGATTTATTATATAAATACATAAACAAAAAATGTTAATCTAGTATTTCTAAAATATTTATTGCATATTATAAAAGTGTTTATCATGTATTTGGAGAATGTTCATCACATATTTGAATTATGTATAGTTAAAATTAATGTAATAAAATTTCATGCATGAGAAAAAAGAAACGAAAATTGTTCAACTCATATTTGAAAAATCTTCATGGATAAAAACTTATATTCATGTCATAAAGCTAGAAAAGTACAAAAAATATATAGATAAACAAAAAAATGAACGGGAAAAGGAAACAAAGAAAGGCTAAACCAGAAAAACAAAAAAGTCATTTAAACACACAAGAAAAAAGGGGAAAAGGACGACCATGGCACGTCTTACGCTATCCGCGGACTATCCCCCTATTGGTGCTAGGAGTAGGTTTCATTGGGATCCTTATACTGAGCCTGACCTTCTCAACAAGGTTGTAGCCGAAAAATTACAAATTTTGGTTTTTTTATTTGTATGACATGTATAAATTTTGCTCTTTACTAATGGGTCTTGTATAACGTTGATGCATTTTGCGTGTTCTGGACATTAGACTTTGTTCACCTTAAAGACACGAAAAGAGAGCCTACACAT
>NC_041386.1:722956858-722960308 GCF_002162155.2 Triticum dicoccoides
AGTATCTCTACAAAAGAAAAGACGAAACAGACGTAAGTCGCAAGAATAGAAGCAAGTTACAGCAAGAGTATCTCATTTCTATGTACATTGTATTTGTCAGGTAAGATAAACACACATGATATCATGTCAGATAATTCGATTTGCTACAATATTGGTCTAAATCAGATTCACTCCGTGCATCAACAGAGCAAATTATATCTCAGAGCAGGCATGTGTGAGAGGTTTTATCCAATAATATTGTGGATGAAAGCAAACAAGAAGGCATGGCAGAATAGTCGATCATGACAAAAGAGAGAGCAGTACCTATAGGTCTTCGACGTTTGACACAAAGGTTCGCGGAGTCCTTTTGGTTGCACAATAACACATCAAGTTGTTCGACTATGAAGTTATCAATGCGAAATTGCTTAGATGGATCTGTTGGAATTATTATGTGATCAAATGGTCAAAACGTCAATTACCATAAGTTAATATGGACCCATTAATTAATTTCAGGATTAATACCAATTAAATGGCAATTAACAATTGGGCCCGTGATTGGGGGGCCGAATTTATGTTAATATGGTTAAGGTCCCACGGTCAAAGTCAGCGCATTATATAAGGGAGCAGATGCACGTAAACATGAGTCAATCACATTAGTCATGGTCTTCTCCCAGAATCACTCCTTCTCCAATCAGGAGAGCGCGGCTCATTGACGTGAAGGCCTTGCCGTTTCTCCGGCGAAGTGCTGGAGACGCAGCTGCAATCCGTCATCAACTTCAGACTCTAATTTCTCTATCGAGATGGCCTCTCCAAACGGAGGTATAATTATCTACTGTCCACTAAATTCCGCATCAGATCAAATTGTGTTCATGTGTATTAGATAAGATCCATTAGCACTTATATAATCTCAACATGTAGTCTAACAGGATCCCGTGACATAGCTCACATCCGTTAGGCAAAATATCTTTTATGTCAGCACAATATCAAGAAAAATTAAGTATATGTTAGTTGAGAGCTTGAGATACATACCTTCCCAATCAGTACTGGCCAATAAGAATAATATGACTCTGTCAACAGAGAAAGATGACACCTTTCTTCAGTAAATTGTGATATCCACCTAATAAAAACACATATATGCGCTAGTTATAATACAAAAAAACATCATACCAGAAGTTCTAAGAAACCAGTGTTAGTTAATTATGAGGACTTGTCATTATCAAAATTCCATCTATATTAAACTAAAATGTACAAGCAGCGACATATTATAACTATGGCACACCTTCACTATGAATAGAAAGATGGTTAGTGAAATTACCTTGAGAGCACCTTTGAAAGATCGTGGATGTTGCCTAGAGGGGGGGCTGAATAGGCGTTTTAAAATAATTACGGTTTAGGCTTGAACAAATGCGGAATAAACCTAGCGGTTAATTTGTCAAGCACAAAACCTACAACAACTAGGCTCACCTATGTGCACCAACAACTTATGCTAAGCAACATAAACTACTAGGTGATAGCAAGATATATGACAAGAAACAATACGGCTATCACAAAGTAAAGTGCATAAGTAAAGGGCTCGGGTAAGAGATAACCGAGGCACGCGGAGACGAGGATGTATCCCGAAGTTCACACCCTTGCGGATGCTAATCTCCGTTTGGAGCGGTGTGGAGGTACAATGCTCCCCAAGAAGCCACTAGGGCCACCGTAATCTCCTCACGCCCTCGCACAATGCAAGATGCCGTGATTCCACTAAGGGACCCTTGAGGGCGGTCACCGAACCCATACAAATGGCAACCCTTGGGGGCGGTCACCGAACCCGTACACTTTGGCAACCCTTGGGGGCGGTCACCGGTACCCGTCAAATTGCTTGGGGCAATCTCCACAACCTAATTGAAGACCCCGACGCTTGCCCGGAGCTTTACACCACAATGATTGAGCTCCGAACACCACCAACCGTCTAGGGCACCCAAGCACCCAAGAGGAACAAGCTCAAGGGTACCAAGCACCCAAGAGTAATAAGCTTCTCAACTTGTAACTTCCACGTATCACCATGGAGAACTCAAACCGATGCAACAAATGCAATGGCAAGGGCACACGGAGTGCCCAAGTCCTTCTCTCTTAAATCCCACCGAAGCAACTAATGCTAGGGAGGAAAATGAGAGGAAGAACAAGAAGGAGAACACCAAGAACTCCAAGAACTAGATCCAAGGGGTTCCCCTCACATAGAGGAGAAAGTGGTTGGTGGAAACATGGATCTAGATCTCCTCTCTCTTTTCCCTCAAAAACTAGCAAGAATCCATGTAGGGATTGAGAGATAGCAAGCTCGGAGAAGGTCAATAATGGGGGAAGAACACGAGCTCAAAGGATAAGATTCAATGGGGAGGAAGACCCCCTTTTATAGGAGGGGGAAAATCCAACCATTATTTGCTCAGCCCGCACACGTGCGGTACTACCGCTCCACGAGCGGTACTACCGCTCGGGCGGAAGAAGCAGGGAAAAGGAGCAGCAAAACACGAACCTTGGGGTGGTAGTACCGCTTATAAGCGGTACTACCGCTCATCCCAGCGGTACTACCGCTCCTACTGCCGCTACTACTGCCGCTGAACCCGACACGAGAAAACCACGTCTCGAGTCGAGGCGGTACCAGCGCGGAACCGGAGCCGTACTACCGCTTATGGCCATGGGCGGTACTACCGCTGTGGGACAGCGGTACTACCGCTTGTGGCGATAAGCGGCACTGCCGCTCCGGCCTAGCGGTACTACCGCTGGCGCCATCCTAATGCCACTATCGCGAAACCAAAGAATACTCCAAAGAAAACCAGAACTGCCATAACTTCTGCAAATGAGCTCCGAATTGAGCAAACTCAAGCTTGTTTGAAACAAGACAACGAGTAGCATCAAAACAGGTGTCTCCAAAGGTACATGTTGGGTTGGCGTATTTTGAGATTAGGATTTGTCACTCTGATTGTCGGAGAGGTATCTCTAGGCCCTCTCGGTAATGCACATCACTTAAGCCTTGCAAGCATTGCAACTAATGAGTTAGTTGTGAGATGATGTATTACGGAACAAGTAAAGAGGCTTGCCGGTAACAAGATTGAACTAGGTATTGAGATACCGACGATCGAATCTCGAGCAAGTAACATACGGATGATAAAGGGAACAACGTATGTTGTTATGCGGTCTGACCGATAAAGATTTTCGTAGAATATGTGGGAGCCAATATGAGCATCCAGGTTCCGCTATTGGTTATTGACCGGAGACATCTCTCGGTCATGTCTACATTGTTCTCGAACCCGTAGGGTCCGCATGCTTAAAGTTACGATGACAGTTTCATTACGAGTTTATATGTTTTGATGTACCGAAGGTTGTTTGGAGTCCCGGATGTAATCACGGACATGACGAGGAGTCTCGAAATGGTCGAGACATAAAGATTGATATATTGGAAGCCTATGTTTGGACATTGGAAGTGTTCCG
>NC_041386.1:722960659-722972878 GCF_002162155.2 Triticum dicoccoides
GAACATGGAAAAGGGGGGGAGTCCTACTCCCGGTGGGAGTAGGACTCCTCCTGCCACGCCCTCCTCCTGGCCGGCCGCACCCCCCCCTTGCTCCTTTATATACGGGGGTGGGGGGCACCCCAGAGACACAACAATTGATCCTTAAGATCTCTTAGCCATGTGTGGTGCCCCCCCTCCACAATAGTCCTCGATAATATTGTAGCGGTGCTTAGGCGAAGCCCTGCGACGGTAGAACATCAAGATCGTCACCACGCCGTCGTGCTGACAGGAACTCTTCCCCGACACTTTGCTGGATCGGAGTCCGGGGATTGTCATCGAGCTGAACGTGTGCTAGAACTCGGAGGTGCCGTAGTTTCGGTGCTTGATCGGTCGGGCCGTGAAGACGTACGACTACATCAACCGCGTTGTTATAACGCTTCCGCTTTCGGTCTACGAGGGTACGTGGACACACTCTCCCCTCTCGTTGCTATGCATCACCATGATCTTGCGTGTGCGTAGGAATTTTTTGAAATTACTACATTCGCTAACACCTTGACCTCCAAAATTGGTGGAGAAGGTTCGGCGGGGGCAGGAACTAACAGCAGGGGAGGTATGCTTAGCAAACAAAGGAGTGACACCTCCAACAGAGAAGAACCGGCATACCCTCCAACATCGAAAACATCATAGAAGATGCAAGTGAACTCCGTTTTCGATGAACTCGAGCTTGTCATACAAATGACCAAAAGCTCCAAATCTCACAAGGTGAAGAACCAAACAAGAACCAAAAGGATGATGCAAGGATGCAATGGTTTGAGCTCTCTACGAACGATACGATCAAGCAACTCATCGAGAGCCCCCCTTGATAGTACGGCAAACGATCATATAACCCGGTCTCCCACAACTACCATGAGACCGGTAACATAGAAAACCTATCAAGGGCAAACCTTTACCTTGCACATGGTCCACTTGAGCTAGATGATGACGATCTTGACTCCCTCAAGTTGGACCACCTTTCTTGATTGCGTTGGCTCGATGAAGACTAGTTGATTGCTCCCCCATACTCCACTGTGGGTGAGCCTCTCTTCTGCACATCTTCACAAGTCCATTGTCACCACAATGGACGGCAAGCTTCAAGCATTTGATCTCTTCGTGATGCTTCACTTGAACTTGCACACCACAACCTAACCCCACAAATAACTCTCACGAAGATCATGGGTTAGTACACAAAGCGTAATTGACAGTGCTTACCATACCATGGGATCGCTTGATCCCTCTCGGTACATATTCTACGCTTTGTGTGTTGATCAACTTGATTCACTCTTTGACTTAGTCTTGATCAACCTTGAATCTTTCCAACTCTCTTCGTTTGGATGATGTCTTGAAGATAAACATGAATGATCACACAATCTTTTTCTTCAAGACATGCTTGTAATAAGCTCAACACTCACATGACCAATCTTTGGATAATCCCTTAATAGCACCTTGGTCAACTCATAAACTCCTTGAAACCAACACATGGACTTCAAGAAAAGCCTATGGACAGATCCTTCAAGAAAAGCCTATGGACAGATCCTTCAAATATAACTCAAGACAACCATTAGTCCATAGAGATTGTCATCAATTACCAAAACCAAACATGGGAGCACCGCATGTTCTTTCAACCTTTGACAACGCAATCAGATCCTCCATCTCTTAATTCAAATGTCTCATATATTCGTAAATCCAATGATCCAAATATTAAAACTGAACAGTTTCGATAGATCTTAGATACAATACATCATTTCTTTTCACTTTATTCCGGGAGAAATTTGGAACTGTCATTTTACTGATTTTGTTATTCCGCTTGTACATATATAATTCTTCCTAGATGCACAATCCCTGCAGATTGTCATACTTATCGGTACAAAAACTTGCATAAGTAAATCTAGAGATTTAGCAAGAAAGAGAAAGGAGCATTCGAATGGAGATGGAGAGAAATATCATTAGGCAACGATAGGGGAGATAGAAGAGGGGTAGAAACAGATTACCTGCAAAACTGCAAGATTGTTACATACGTAGGGTGGTGAATAAGGCAAGGTGAATATGGTGAGGGTGACGGAGGTGTCGCGTCGCATCGCATCGACTGAGTTGTGCGCCGATCTGGATAAGCCGCCATCCCACGCGAGCACACGCGATGCGAAAGGTGAAGGGGCAGCGGCGGGACCAATAAGGAAGATGGAACGCCATCGTAGCATCAACCTGCGTCGCCGGGGAGGAGAAAGGCTAGCCCGCTGGGTTCGGATGGGGCGAAGAAGGTGGGTTCTGGGAGGGTTTGGGCATCCGCATCGCCCGGTGTCAGTCACCGCCGCCGTTAGCGCGATCAGAGAAGGGTTGAAGCCGCCTACGGGAGAGGAGAGGTCAGGATGGGAGCGAACGATTTAGCATGGAGGGTAGTCGGATTGGGTCGCCTCACGGGGTCGATGCGCACTCACAGCCCAATGGGCTTACCTGGTCTCTTTCTAGCCGCCAACGACCAAAAACGCCCACATCGTGAGATCTAACGGCTAAAACAGCTAGGGGCGTGAGATAGTAGGGAAAGTGCTCAGTTATGATGTTTTTAAATGTCTGCTCCAAAACGTGAGTGACGACAACGACGCCAGCGGCGCCTCAACGGCTCGTGACGGTAGTGGTCGTTCCATGGTCTAGGCACGTAAATCTATTTTTTTATTACGTTGAGGACACTGTGTACTTCTGCTAAACTTTTATAACACTTTTAGATCCTTTTCACACAAAAAGAGCAACACATTGCATGTAGAATATTAATTTAGGCAGAAAATATATAAAAAACAAAACAAAACAAAAAGTTAAACGAAACTTAAAAAAAATATCCGGAGGAAATCCAGAATAGAACAAAAATGAAAACAAACCAGCAGAAAACTATAGTAGGAGAGAAGGAAAGAGAGAAAACGAAAAAACCAGCAGACAGACTAAAACGGTGCGGACTTGTTTTAACTTGGTAGCACCTACTCGGCCTTCAGCTGTCCAACTCAAGCTGTCCGCTTCAGGCCTTCAGCACATCCCCACTTTCCCTACACGGCTGCCCTGCCAGTAAACAGAGAGTGCGGCGCAGTCGTCGGGGACCGCCGCCGCGTGCCGCGCCGACGCCGTCGCCACCATCTGCGTCTCTCCTTCTCAGTGTTGTCAGGTATCTATGCCTGCTGGCTTCTCTGGTTCAGCCGAATGCTTCCCTTTCTCTAAAAAATATCCGCAAGAACCCTAGGTAGGATTAAAGTCTGGAGATTTTCGAAATCCGTAGCCAAGATCCGTGTCGTTGAAGTAATTAGACAAGACCGGCCGCAACGGGGGCTGGAAGCGCCGGGATATTATTATTAAAAAAAATCTATGGCGTTAGGAGTAGATTTTTCGTATATATATGTTGTTAAACACGATTTATAACTGTATATCTAATTTTCGAATTTCCAAAACGAAAATCAAAAGTGATTTTTGGGTTTTGGACCTTAGTGAGTTGGAGCTTGCTTTGGGGCAGTAAATCATTATCTCCGCTTAAGGACAGTGATTTGGACCAACGTGGCTGTGTTTTGACATTTGCACATTACTTTGTATTCTTGTGGTGAGGAGGCAAGGTTGACTTACCCGCGGAAGGCGATCTGGTAGTTGGCTGTATCCGCCGGTTGACCAGAGAAATCCGTTGGTTACCGCGCATACAGTCGATATGCAAGACTAACAAGAGCAATAACGAACCTTAGGGATGATTTTTTTTTCTGTTTTCGTTTACTTTCATTTTGGCTTACCGTTTCGTCTTATTTCCAGATTTCGTTTTTCTATTTTTAGTTTTGATGTTGTTTCCATTTCATCTTTTATTTGTATGTAACTAGTCGCTTTGTTTCATTAATATATGTTTTTTTCTAATGGCTTTTATAAACAGTCATGTTTTTTATCACCAGTTATGTTCACTCGCGGAGCTTCGTCAAGGCCGATTGGGCCGTGGCCCGCCCAAGGCTGGAACAAAATAAAGTTATATAAAGTCAGTAGTTCACTACTGCAACCCACAAAACTGACTGACACCAATACAGAGCAGGAACGCAGCAGCCTCGCACTCGTAGAATTCACACTGTCACCTCAAAACAATCGTAGCATTCACCGTGATACAGAGCTTAGGGTCTGGCTCGGTGGCCTCAAGCACACGTCAGCTGCTGGAGCATCACACACATCAGTGCCTCCCAAAGTCCCAAGAGGATGTCCAATCAGACACCACCCACCGGCACACACCTAGTCAGCCGACCACGCGGCCACGCAGCGGCGAGCCGGCGAGCCTTCTCTCAATCCATCAGAATCGCTACTTATCTCAATCCCTGCAAGCTTCACAGTCAAATTGATTTGAATCATTCCCAGTTTTATTTCCCTAAATTCCACTTAGATCATTGTTCACTGAATCATCCCCTAAATCCCCAATTAGCATAAACAATCCACTCAAGATCTTGTTCTTTACCCTTTATAGTTTTATACTCTGCAAGGCATTGTCGTTTACACTTTACAAGTTCACAACAAATGTCACTTTTACAGTTTACAAGTTCACATCAAACGTAGTGTTGTTGTTTACTGTCTAACAATGTACTCAACTGTTGTTTACTGCCAATTTTGTAGCACGTTTGGTGTTTTGGTAGCATATAAATATATATGTTACAGAATTTGAAAATATTTGGGTTGTTTGGGCCGCCCAACTTATTTTCGGTAGCTGCACCACTGGCTATGTTGTTTGCTAGAATAATAGTTTAGTAGTTTATTGCCACAAGAGAAGTTTATCACAATTCCGCCATGTTTGTCTTTAACGTATTGAATAATTGATGGTTGTTTTCGACCAATTTTAATGAATAGCTTTTCTGATATGTATAAACGTTTCTCATGGATGTTGTAACATATGTAAAAAAAGCAAGTTGGAAGTACTGAGCAGCATGAACTGATCTATTTGTCGCAATGGCATATACTTCTTCTTGTGCCCCCTATTTTAGTTATCTCTGTCATGTTCACGTGCACAGCCTATTTTGCCCATGAGCAAGGTTAGCTTTTGTTCATTCATTGCTGATCTTATGCTGGTCCTTATTGCTGTTCTAGTTGTTTAGTTCGTAAGCTGAACTCCATTAGAGTTAATTAAGCTAGCTGGGACATTTGGTTCAGTATTGTTACCCCACGGTACAGTGTAAAAATGATACATGATATTCCAATTCCCTGAGGCTATTCTTGTTTGTTTTCTGCAGTGAGAGGCTGGCATTTGACAATACGGTTCCGTGTGTGTGTTGACTATTGCTACAATCAACGCAATATTGATTATGTTCCGTCATCCATCATCCCAGCTGAATTATTGATTCAGTTCCGTCTGCTGCATTATTGATTCAGTTCCGTCTGCTGGCGAGGTTATAATCTCCTACTCAACTTGTGATGTGGAAGATAGCAGTGAAACCATGATTGTTGCATGTTTTGTATGCTATGGTTTTTCGTCCTTAAGTGGTTACAAATATTCTTTTCTTCCACCATGATTGTTGGCATGTTTTGTATGCTATGGTTTTTCGTCCTTAAGTGGTTACAAATATTCTTTTCTTCCACAAAAAATGCTAACTTCTCGTGACCTTTTGCTTCTTCTGGTCTTGTTGGGGAAATTTCTGTCTGCAGAACAATTATCCATCTCCTAAAATGAAGCTATTCAAGATAGGCATGCAAAACAAACTCAGATGGTTATTTCTAAAATTTCTAGGACATTGATAAATGTTGGTCTTTCCAAACATGGCTCATTTAAGTTCTATAATTTCTTCACCTCAGATGAGCATGGTAAAGTTGTCGACAACAAGAAAAAACACTACAAATTCGACAAGTTTGACAAAGTATACCTTCATACTGCATAAAACACGCACGAGACAAATCCGCTCATTTGCGCTGACCGCACTAAACCACCCACGGCCGACCGGTAGATGCTAATTGTGATGATAGCATTAAGGCAACTGTGAACCAGTAGGCCTGGTTCCATCCAGATCTGGAATTGCCATGGGCCAGGATGTCTGGTTCCTTGTAGATGTAGAGCCCAAGGTTTGTAGGCGGCATAAGGTGATCAAGCCCCGTCTAAGAGGAACAAAATGCTAGGATGCTGCCAAGGCGCCTTACAGCCCAAACGACAAAGGAGGCCCAGTTCCATCCAGATCTGGAGTCAGCATAGTGACCGAGGGAGCAGAGCAGATGTCTCTAACTGCCACGTCTTGCGGTGCCTAGCGTCGGAGAAGGTAGCTGCGGCATGCGGCCTCCACCATTGTGTCCTCACTTGTTAGCGACGGAGAAGGTGGGGCAAATGACTTGTGTGTTTTTCCTTTTTGTTATTTTAGGGGAAATCCATGTAGAAAATAGTTGATAATTGAGTTGCAATTTTACTTCTACTAGTGTTAAACAACCTCAAATTTCTATATTTCCTTCATGCTTGTTCTGTGGGAAGAAAGATCCAACACTTGTCTTTTCTGTCTCTCAAATGTCGATGAAATTTATCATGATTTTTCCACACTTTCATATTTGGGTGTCAATACTTTTGTATTAACTCTACTGTGTATTATGTTTCTAGTTTCTGCAAACATTTTAACTATGTTACTACAGTTATCAGTGGTTGTACTAGTATTAGGTGAATGAAAATAGTGATCGCAATATAATATATTTAACTTAAGTCAATTGATAATACTGTTGTCCTTAATTAAATTCATAATTCCTGATGCAGACTTTGAAGTTGACACTATGCAGAACATCAACCGGATCTCGATGCTCTGCGTCATGTTTGGACCCCAAGGTTGGGCAGACTTGCCAGATGTGCTATTGTGTTCCATCATGGTCCTGTTGGGTTCAAGCCGTGACCTTCTTGCATTCATCGCCACCTGCCCCAGTTGGCGTGCCGCGTTCATGTCAATGAAGCCTGCCTTAGACATGATCTTCCCACCGGTTATTTTTCGGAACTGTGCCGACCAAACAAGCCCAGCTGGCTGCAACACTGGAAACACATGGGAGCTTATTGATCTTGCCTATCCAAGTACTCCATTGCGTCGGTTGAGCCTCCCAAATATTTTGGACACAATGGAAATTCTGAAATGTTCTTATGGTCATGCTATCTTCTCCTCTGGCAGATCCCATGTAATTATGGACGTGCTCACTGGCACCACGGTTGCAGCTCCACCTTGCCCATCGATTCAGCTCTGCTATAGAACATTCGTATCTCCAGAAGCGTCGCCAGATTCATATCTATTTGTCAGCAGCCCGCACTGCCTTTACGCTTGGCAAGTTGGGAGCCCCTCATGGTTGCACTGCGATTTTTTAAACGCACATTTGATTCATGAGATGGTGTCCTTCAAAGGCCGGGTCATTGCGAGGATACATCAAAAGCTGTACATTGTGCATTTGGCACCTGAATTTCATGTCGAGGTACTAAGAGTTGCTTGCAGCGATAATATAGACCCATCCAAGCTTTCTCGAAAGTTGGTGGTTTGTGAAGATATGCTTCTCCTACTTGGTGGTAATGAGAAAGCCTTCTCCATCGACTTCTCGAGTAAACCTGCAAAGTACGTGAGGGTGGCAGATGGAGGCTTGTCGAAGTGGGCATTCTTCTTCGGCGAAAAACCTATTGGCCAGCCACGACTGTTGGTGAACCCAGAGCGGATAGGGTTGAAGGGTGGCCAGGTATACCAGTTGGATCAAAATGGCCGAGTATTTTCATACCCAGCATATGGCGAACAAGATGGGGAGTGTGTGCCTGAACCTTGTTTTGTGACGATCAACGCCCACTGGTAGAAAAAGAGGCTTCCGTCCAGCCCCATTAGTCGCGAAACTGTAGGAACCGCGACTAATGAAGTCTTTAGTCGCGGTTCGGCAGACGAACCGCGACCAAAGGCTTGGGCCAGGGCGCTCGGTGGCCAGCTGGTGCACGTGAGGGGCTTTAGCCGCGGTTGGCCAGGCCAACCGCGACTAAAGGTGCCCAAAGGCCTTTAGTCGCGGTTGGCCTGGCCAACCGCGACTAAAGCTCCTCCCCTATATATACCAGTTCAGCGCACTCACTTAGCCATTTGGTGCCACTTCTATTCACAAGGGGGTGTAGGTTTGCTTTTGGTTCCTCTTATGCACACAAGGTGTTTGATGAAATGCCCAACAGCGTGAAACAAACATGATATGAAGTGTTGGAGCCACACTTGAGGTTCCTCCTCGATCGCGGTTAGCAACTTGAACCTTTCATGCATGTGTGTCATTGATAAAATATGCATGTGTGTTGTTCATTGTTTAATTTCTATTGTTTATAGCTAGTTACTTTAACAAATGCATGATGGTTAATTATATATTTTATATTATAATAATGCAGATGAATCGGCAATGGATGTACGGTAACCGACTCTCCCGCGAGTTCACTACGGGTTTGAAAGATTTCCTCGTAGTGGCTAATGCGAACAAGCAGAAGGGTTTTGTTATCTGCCCATGTGTTGACTGTAAGAATCAGAAGGGTTACTCTTCCTCAAGAGAAGTTCACCTGCACCTGCTTCGGCACGGTTTCATGCCAAGCTATAATTGTTGGACCAAGCATGGAGAAAGAGGGGTTATAATGGAAGAAGATGAAGAAGGGGATGATTTCATCGATGAAAGCTATCTTGCTCATTTCGGTGATACTTTCATGGAGGATGCTGAAGGTGAAGGGGAAGGTGAAGGGGCAGGTGAAGGGGAAGGTGAAGGGGAAGGTGAAGGTGAAGGTGAAGAAGAGGCACGTGATGAGACCGTTGATGATCTTGGTCGGACCATATCTGATGCACGGAGACGCTGCGAAACTGAAAAGGAGAGGGAGAATTTGGATCGCATGTTAGAGGATCACAGAAAGTCGTTGTACCCTGGATGCGATGATGGTCTGAAAAAGCTGGGTTGCACACTGGATTTGCTGAAATGGAAGGCACAGGCAGGTGTAGCTGACTCGGCATTTGAAAACTTGCTGAAAATGTTGAAGAATATGTTTCCAAAGAATAACGAGTTGCCCGCCAGTACGTACGAAGCAAAGAAGGTTGTATGCCCTCTAGGTTTAGAGGTTCTGAAGATACATGCATGCATCAACGACTGCATCCTCTACCGCGGTGAATACGAGAATTTGAATGAATGCCCGATATGCACTGCATTGCGTTATAAGATCAGAGGCGATGACCCTGGTGACGATGTTGAGGGCGGGAAACCCAGGAAGAGGGTTCCCGCCAAGGTGATGTGGTATGCTCCTATAATACCACGGTTGAAACGTCTGTTCAGGAACAAAGAGCATGCCAAGTTGTTGCGATGGCACAAAGAGGACCGTAAGTCGGACGGGGAGTTGAGACACACCGCAGATGGAACGCAATGGAGAAAGATCGACAGAGAGTTCAAAGATTTTGCAGCTGACGCAAGGAACATAAGATTTGGTCTAAGTACAGATGGCATGAATCCTTTTGGCGAGCAGAGCTCCAGCCATAGCACCTGGCCCGTGACTCTATGCATCTACAACCTTCCTCCTTGGTTGTGCATGAAGCGGAAGTTCATTATGATGCCAGTGCTCATCCAAGGTCCGAAGCAACCCGGCAACGACATCGATGTGTACCTAAGGCCATTACTTGATGAACTTTTACAGCTGTGGGGCAGACCTGGTGTCCGTGTGTGGGATGAGCACAAAAAAGAGGAATTTAACCTACGAGCGTTGCTTTTCGTAACCATCAACGATTGGCCTGCTCTTAGTAACCTTTCGGGACTGTCAAATAAGGGATACAATGCATGCACGCACTGCTTACATGAGACTGAAAGTGTACATTTGCCAAATTGTAAGAAGAACGTGTACCTTGGGCATCGTCGATTTCTTCCGAAAATTCATCCAGTAAGAAAGAAAGGCAAGCATTACAACGGCAAGGCAGATCACCGGCCGAAGCCTGCGGAACGCACTGGTGCTGAGGTATTTGATATGGTCAAGGATTTGAAAGTCATCTTTGGAAAGGGTCCTGGCGGACAATCAGTTCCGAAGGGAGCTGACGGGCACGCAGCCATGTGGAAGAAGAAATCTATATTCTGGGAGCTAGAATATTGGAAAGTCCTAGAAGTCCGCTCTGCAATCGACGTGATGCACGTTACGAAGAATATTTGCGTGAACCTCCTAAGCTTCTTGGGCATGTATGGGAAGACAAATGATACAAAGGAAGCACGGCAGGACCAGCAACGTTTGAAAGACCCTGATGACCGGCATCCGGAATGGTTTCAAGGTCGTGCCAGCAACGCTCTGACCAAAGAAGAGAAGGTCATCTTTTTTGAATGCCTGAGCAGTATGAAGGTCGCGTCTGGATTCTCGTCCAATATAAAGGGAATAATAAACATGGCGGAGAAAAAGTTCCAAAACCTGAAGTCTCACGACTGCCACGTGATTATGACGCAATTGCTTCCGATTGCTTTGAGGGGGCTCCTGCCGGAAAATGTTCGAGTAGCCATTGTGAAGCTATGTGCATTCCTCAATGCAATCTCTCAGAAGGTAATCAATCCAGAAGATCTACCACGGTTACAGAACGATGTGATCCAATGTCTTGTCAGTTTCGAGTTGGTGTTCCCGCCATCCTTCTTTAATATTATGACGCACCTCTTGGTTCACCTAGTCGAAGAGATTTTCATTCTCGGTCCTGTATTTCTACACAATATGTTCCCCTTCGAGAGGTTCATGGGAGTATTAAAGAAATATGTTCGTAACCGTGCTAGGCCAGAAGGAAGCATCGCCAAGGGCTATGGAAATGAGGAGGTAATTGAGTTTTGTGTTGACTTTGTTCCTGACCTTAAGCCGATTGGTCTTCCTCGATCGCGGCACGAGGGGAGACTAAGTGGAAAAGGCACGATCGGAAGGAAATCAACGACATGTATGGACGGCCATTCTCTGACTGAAGCACACCACACTGTACTGACCAATTCCAGCTTGGTGGCTCCGTACTTTGAGAAACACAAGAATATTTTACGCTCGGACAACCCGG
Source organism: Triticum dicoccoides (assembly GCF_002162155.2). Lineage (NCBI taxonomy): Eukaryota > Viridiplantae > Streptophyta > Magnoliopsida > Poales > Poaceae > Triticum > Triticum dicoccoides. The sequence goes on from NC_041386.1 coordinate 722,971,654, forward strand.
GGAAGCCTGAATCCTGGATTAGGAAGGCCCACATGGAGACTTTCGGCAGTTGGTTGAGAAAACATTTAATGAATGACAATGATGTTGTAGATCAGCTGTACATGTCGGCCAAGACACCATCTTCGACTATAACGACTTTCCAAGGGTACGAGATAAATGGGAATACATTTTACACGATCGCCCAAGATAAAAAGAGCACCAACCAAAACAGTGGTGTCCGCTTTGATGCAGCAACCGAGAATGGGCAAAAGGTCACATATTATGGTTACATAGAGGAGATATGGGAACTTGACTATGGACCCTCCTTTAAGGTCCCTTTGTTCCGGTGCAAATGGTTCAAGCTAACAGGAGGTGGGGTAAAGGTGGACCAGCAATACGGAATGACAATGGTGGATTTCAACAATCTTGGTTACCTTGACGAACCATTCGTCCTAGCGAAAGATGTCGCTCAGGTTTTCTATGTGAAGGACATGAGTAGCAAACCGAGGAAACGGAAAGATAAGAAAACGATCAGTACATCATGCGATGATCCAAAGCGCCACATTGTTCTTTCAGGGAAAAGAAACATCGTGGGAGTGGAGGACAAGACAGACATGTCAGAAGATTATAATATGTTTGCTGAAATTCCGCCCTTCAAAGTCAACACCGACCCAAGCATTAAGTTAAATGATGAGGATGCTCCATGGATACGGCACAATCGTAAGCAAGCAGGGACACAAGGGAAGAAATGATGTGTAATAATTTATTGTACCAAACTTTGTTGAATGGATCATGTGAATTATATTACCCGTGATGTGTTTGGTGTCCATTTTCGAATGATTCGAGATACCACTGATGATACATGAAATTTGGAGTGATTTAGTCATACTCCTGCCTAGGCGTATAAAATTTTGAATTGAATTAGTTTTATTTTTCTGAATTTTTTGATATATTATTTGTATTTTTAACATTTTGAATTGAATTAGTTTTATTTTTCTTAATTTTTTGATATATTATTTGTATTTTTAGAATTTTGAATTGAATTAGTTTTATTTTACTGAATTTTTTGATATAATATTTGTGTTTTTAACATATTGAATTGAATTAGTTCTATTTTTCTGAATTTTTGATATATTATTTGTGTTTTTAACATATTGAATTGAATTAGTTTTATTTTTCTGAATTTTTTGATATATTATTTGTATTTTTAACATTTTGAATTGAATTAGTTTTATTTTTCTTAATT
>NC_041386.1:722972888-722979860 GCF_002162155.2 Triticum dicoccoides
AATTTTTTGATATATTATTTGTGTTTTTAACATATTGAATTGAATTAGTTTTATTTTTCTGAATTTTTTGATATATTATTTGTATTTTTAACATTTTGAATTGAATTAGTTTTATTTTTCTTAATTTTTTGATATATTATTTGTATTTTTAGAATTTTGAATTGAATTAGTTTTATTTTTCTGAATTTTTTGATATAATATTTGTGTTTTTAACATATTGAATTGAATTAGTTTTATTTTTCTGAATTTTTCGATATATTATTTGTATTTTTAACATTTTGAAAAAGAAAAAGTATTTTAAGAATACCTTTAGTCGCGGTTGGCCTGCCCAACCGCGACTAAAGGTCGTTGCGCGCGGGAACAAAACCCCGCCAAAAAAGCCCTTTAGTCGCGGGTCTCCTCCCCAACCGCGACTAAAGGTCACCCTTTAGTCGCGGGTTGCCTCCCCAACCGCGACCACAAAAGGTTTCATGCCTAATTAAAAAAGTTTAAGATTTTATAAATTATAAAATGCATTTAATTTATTGTTTAAGGCACGGTTTTATTCACCAAAGCGCATTTAAATACTTTACAAATGTGGTTTTCAACGTGACAATTATCAAGGGATTATTTGCCACGCTTTGAACATTTTAGTTTTTATGTTTGAAATTTTTAATTTTTTAACTTGATTTTGAATTTTTAAATTCGAAAGGGACTTGAATCATCACGAGATTAACCACAGTAATCGTGGTGATGTGGTACCATTAGCAGAGGTTAATGTATCCGGGCGTCACACTCAAGTTCTCTAGCAAATGACTCAAGTTCTCTAGCAAATGACTGCAGCTCATGGTCTGAAACCATAAGACTGCTCTCGCGCTCTACCGCGACACCCTCTCCCACCCCTTCCTCGCCCCCTCCTTTTGCCACCGCCCTTTCGCCACCGCCACCGCCCCCCTTCTTCACTTAATTAATTTGTTTTTACTACATGTTTTCAGGACTGACATAATGGCGGACGATAGAGCTGACCCGATTATGGACAACTATGATCCGGACGGTGAAGCACATATGTTCGGCATCATAAACGGCGATATTCTATATGTGCCGACCGGACAAGAAGAAGATGATATCTCTTCTTATCTGAACCTTGACGGTGAAGATGAAGGGCGCCGTCAGCAAGATGATGCCGAACAAACGTCGATAAACGACGATCTTCAAATGGAAGTAGCAACCACCTCCGGCGCCGAGGTATATATATATACATTGAGCCTCTGGTGATACAAACTAACTGATTTGAATAAATATGTGTGGACTAACGCGCGCGACTCTCTTTCTTATTTTAGCCCTCGGCCGGATCGTCGAAACAATCGAGTACGTCGTCAAAGCGTGGCGCAACCAAGACGATGAAACAAGGAGAAACATGCACCATCGAGGTTGTCGACAGTGCAACAGGCAGGCCGCTGGAGCCCCGCAAGAACGCCACCAAGTTTGTCAACCAATGCGGAGCCATTGTTAGAGACAACGTCTCGATCACCGTCCAGGAGTGGAATAAGCCAAAGAAGGCACGAATTGCTGGTTTCACTTTTGTCGATAAGAGAACAAAAAAAGATTGCTTCAAAAAGCTTATGGAACATTTCGTTCTACCTCCGGAATACAACAAATTCGATGAGGAGGGTAACAAGATTGAGGAAAACAAGGAGAGGAGGAGGCTAGTCAAACAGTTCGCTCTTCATAAGATGGCCGACGCATTCCGGAAATTCAAGCAAAATCTAGCCCATGACTTTGTCAAGCAGAACAAGACTCCGGATTTCAAAGGACAATATGAGAAACTGAAACATGATTGGCCAGAATTTGTGAAGCAAAAGAAATCGGAGCAGTTCATTCAAATATCGAAAAAATAAGGAAAATGCGGCTAAGAAGGAGTACAATCATATTATGGGGCCAGGAGGGTATCGCCTTTGGGAGCCTAGGTGGGAGAAGATGGAGAACGAGCTGAGGGCGCGAGGAATCCGTCCAGGTACGGAGGGATGGGACCCAAGGGCCAAAAGCTGGTGGTACGGGCATGGGGGAACGCTCAACCCGGAGACAGGGGACTGTGTTTACCGGGGCAAAATAATTAAACCCACCCAAGCCCTTATTGACGCAATGAGGGATGCTCAAGAGGGGAAGATCAAGTTCAACAGAGAGAACGACGCGCTGACAAAAGCCCTCGGGAATCCTGAACACGGAGGACGTGTACGAGGCATGGGGCACATTCCGTGGAAAATAGGGTTCCCCCAGAACGATGACCCGTATGGTTACAGAAGCCGGAAGAGAAAGATGGATCGGGAAGCAGATGTTGTGGCGCGGTTGGCATCGGAAATGGATGTGATGAAGAAAACCGTGAGTGTACTAGTAGCCGAACGAGATGCAGCTCGGGCGCAGCATGAAGATCATCCAGCGGATCTCAGAAGCCAGCAGCGGAGAAGCAGTGTGGCTTCCACGGAGGCCCCACCGGCTGGTGCAGATGCACCGACGATCGAAATTACTGCACCGGAGCCTCTGGTGGTCGAAATTACTGCACCGGAGCCTCTGGTGGTCGAAATTACTGCACCGGAGCCTCCTCGCTACCCCGTGGACGATATAAAGGAGATGAAAGAATGTCATCTGTATTATCCTATCGGGAACATGTCCGTGAAGGTAGCCATCGGCAGTGCTTTACCATGTTTACCTGGAGCACTCCACCACAACACCCCCATTCAAGATGGCTCTGCTCGTGTCACGGTGGAGGACATAGTCCAAGGGTTTGAGGACCTGGAGATTGACATTGCTACACCTGAAGGGGAGAAAAGACTTGGAGATGTCAAGCGCCATTTCATTCTATGGCAAAAGAAGTTTATCAAGTTTCCAGGCGAGGCGCCAAGGACAACAAGTCCACCCCCCTACGGTGGTGGCGGTTCACCTACACCTCCGTCACGTCAGCCGACGCCCCCCAGTCCACAACGTCCGGCGGGTGATCAGACGCCGCCCCCCAGTCCTCGTCCGGCGGGTGATCAGACGCCGCCCCCCAATCCACCTCCGGCAAAGAAGCAGAAGCAGTCCTGGATTATTAACCCGGACCCTTATGTACCTAAGACCACAAAGGTACCGGAGCCATCATTGAAGCCTCTCCCCACAAGGCCTTGGGAACGTAGTGCCGAGGAAACTGCCGCGGCCGCGGCTGCTGATCATGAGAAATGGAAGGCGGACTGCAAGAAGAAAAGAGAGCCCAAGCCCAAGCCAGTATTTTCTGATGAGCAAAAGAAGTGGGCTAAGTCATTTTTGAGCACACCGTCCCAAGCCGCGAAGAATCTGCCTGACGACTATGCACGTGAACTTCGTAGGCAGGCACTCATGTTGAAGGAGAAGAAAGAGCGGGCGGAAAACCAGGAGAACAAAGCCTTGGAGGAGGCCGAGAAAACGGAATTAGAAAGTAAAAAAAAAGCGGGAAACGAGTTGCCTAGCTCGGGGAACAAAGTAAACAATCGATTGCCCCGCTTATAGTGAAAGCCGCCGGTCCGGATGACCCCGATATCATAGCAGCTGCGGCAGCACATGGATTGACTGTAACGAGTGCCAGAGAACAAGCGGCCAACTTAGGTATTACTCTTCGTGAACTGTTAGGCCTTGATGAGGCGCCAGTGAAGGAGGTAGTAATTACATATGTGAAGAATGGGCCTCTCGTCGAGCCTGCGCAGGAAGAGGATCTACCTCCACAAATGAAAGGTCTGCTGAAATGGTACAAGGGTTACATAAAAAATAAAAACGCCAAAGAATATATTTATGCGGAAGTTAGATATGAGCATCACTTCAAACATTACTATGTACAAATTCATCTGAGTGAATTGTTCCAGCTTTTCAATCTGCGCGAGCTCGACAAATCTATCATCAGTTGCTACGTTCTGTAAGTGATTTATTTCTACCCCATCTCGTTCATATTGCCTGCACTATATATATGTCCTAACTATATTGTTCTGTCCGCTATTATACATGCAGAATGAAGATTAAGGAATGCAGAGTAAGGAACATCCATGATGTTGGGTTCATTGACCCACACATCGTTAATGGATATGTGTTGGAGCATCACCCCGCCGACATGGAGGCAGACCTGTGGCAGTTTCTTACAAAGCAGGAACTCAAAAGTGATATTCTATTTCCTTACCATTTTGGGTGAGTGTTTCTGTCTTGAGCACATTCTCTTTTGTTTACTCCATGCATGGTATGTGGCCGGCTAATCGATGAGTTATGCATGACGTACTGTGCATGTATCGTGTCCGCAGGTTCCACTGGATTCTGCTAGTAATTAAAGTTGACACCTCAGAATGTCTCATCCACGACTCTCTGAATAAGGATCCAAAGCTTTGGGTCGACATGAGAAGAATGCTGCAGAAGTAATTATTTTCATTCATTTGCGCTCTATATCGATCGGCCTATTTCGTTCATTTCCTAATATCAAGTAACTAATAACTCTCTTGTTCATTTAATTTTCTTTGCCTCGTAGGGTTTGGAGACGGTTCGTAGATACAAAGGTCGGTGAATTCAAAAAAGAGCTAGAATTCAAAAGGGCAAAGGCTAAGAATGGTGAGGATATTCAGCCAGCGGGGACCAATCTATGTGCATACTATGTCTGTGAGATGATCCGGAGATACACCTCTGAGCGGGTTCCGAGTGATACTAATGCTCAGAGGAATAACCTCCGGATGATGCTTAGTCCAGAAGCTCGCTTCCGACCACTTCAAGAGGAACTAGCTGGATGGTTCAGGAGGGAAGTCCTCCATCCTAAAGGAGAACACCATTACGAGGACGTAGAACTTTATATGCATTAAATTATGTATGGAAACTTGTTCAAAATTGTATATGGTCATCCGATGATATTGAATATATATTGTATATTCCTCTTGAATTCTTTTTGGTTCTAATTTCAAATTTGTTTGAAACTGTACATTCATATGCATGTATGTAGTACCGTAGAATATGTGAAACTCCTTCAAAATTAAAATAAAGCACAAAAGAAATAAAACAATACAAATTAAACAGAAAACAGGTTTAAGGAGGGGGGGGGGCTAAAACCATAAACCTGCGGCGGCCTTTAGTCGCGGTTGGCCAGAAGAACCGCGACTAAAGGTCCTCCGCCCCGACGGCCACCTGGCGCCCACGTGGACGAACCTTTAGTCGCGGTTCTTAAGCAACCGCGACTAAAGGGTGGGGCCTTTAGTCGCGCCCGTTCGGTCGCGGTTGCGCAACCGCGACTAATGGCAGTTGCGAACCGCGACCAAAGGCCCTTTTTCCACCAGTGGCCCATCTTGCTTGCAGTACGACATCCTATGCATCTTGGGTATGAGATTGTGCTGAGCGGTTGTCTCCATGTACCTACCTATACAGGGGAACTTGATGTTTGTGTTCAGTCGCTCCATGGGTAGACGTTGTGTCGCGAGATTGATGAAGACTTTAAAATTGTGTGTTTGCCATCCTGTTCTCCAGGAGTCAGAAACTTGTGCTACCTATTGTTGCTTCTGTTGAACCTTGTTGTGTACTTAATTCCATTTTGGATAAAAGAAACAGGGGTTTACATCCTAAAATAAATGTCATGTGTGCCTGACCTTGTAAATGGAGGTAAATAAGATGCATGAGAAGTTTTCTGAAGCAACATATGTTGGCTCCTGCCTTGCTCTGCTAAACTTTTTTACATTGAATCCAGTAATGTTTTGGTAGGAAACAGAATGGTGGGTATGGAGAATATGCATGTGGTGTATTCCCTAAGGAATGAATTGTATTTTCCTAATCTTTTATGGATTTTCTTATGATGTTGATGTTTGATTAATATAGATCTTTGGCTCATGTAAAAAAAATGATGTATAAAATGAAGAGAGGACAAATCAAGGAGCTTCTTGTGATGTCCCTGGAGAGGAAATCACGAGAGAGAGGGGATGAGATGTAGATAGAGCGACAGGAGATGAGATCGAGATACTGGTTCCTTTCTTTATTCATGCCACAATAGAGGAGAGGATACCCCTTTTTACAGCCACTCTAGGTTCCCTTACAGGTGGGTCCATAGACACCACAACCTGGCGCACAGGCCACACCACACACGCCTACAGACCTGAACCTTACAACACTTAAGCATGCCTTAGCTGTCAAACGGATCTGTTTCTTCACTGTCAGGATTCTGGAGGACTGAAGGCGTGACACTTCTTCAGTCGGTTTTTCAGCTGACGAGGGATAGAAAGATGCTGGCTATAGCATTGATTCGGTGCTGGTGGGATGAGCAGAATAAATATTTTCTTAACTATATCTGGACACTACAAAAATTCTAACCTGAGCAAACCTTGGCGCGACAGAGAGCAGCGGCGTGGCCCTTCCTCGATCTCTCGCCTGGCTTCTAGCTCTCCTCCTCGCCCCCTTGCACAATGCGATGTTGGTGGCCTACATCCGGTGCCAGTTTGCAGGTTTTTTAGGGTCTTGCCAAAACTTTATTGATCAAAAGAAATTTTGATAGGGATACAAAGAGGGTCATGAGGAATAGCAAGCCACAAGTTGTGACGCTGATCAATAGAGATGGAAAAATCGGCAAGATTGTGTGCTTTGAAGTTCGACGCATGGCCTTCCTAAGCAGTCCATTCATGTTGGGACCCCGAGGGTGAAACCAAAACATTGTTCCATCACCCATACATGGATACTCCAATTGCTTTATATTGCATTAGTAAAATAACCGATCAATTTCCTAGAGCAATTTACATGTCAATTATCTCAACCTCGTCTAAATACTTATTTGGTTGTTCTACTGAAACAAAGCCAGGTTTAGATAATCCAAGGAATAACTACTAGTCTCCTATTGGGTACTATGTTATTTGCTGTAATTGGGTACTCATTTAGAAAAGCTAATCTAATTCTATCCTATATTTTCTCTTGTCTACGCATTATTCACTGTCGAAAGTACAAAATTTGTACTAGATATTCCCAATTTAGTGCCTCTGCCTG
>NC_041386.1:722980413-722981842 GCF_002162155.2 Triticum dicoccoides
AAGAATGTACAAGTGAACCAGGCCCCCGCACTTGCCTTTTTCGGCTATCACACGCAGTGAACCACATATCAACATTCGAATTATAGTTTGATGATTAACCATGTCTGGTTTGGTGTCCTCAGTGGCAGTGCCACGCAAAAGTAGCAGTCCCACGCTCCATCCTCATTGTTTGTCATGGATCTACGCCCTGCACGAGCGAACATGTGGTGTTTAGGTCACACGGATTGACGATTCATGATCTCACATATCATTGTCCTGGTACTTTAACTTTGTCTTGACGGTGGTTAGGACAATGGTGTTATAAGCTTGTTGTTGTCACTTCATCTCTCGTTTCGTTCTTTAGTGCACCCAGTCTTCTTCCCTTACAATATGACGATGAAGCAACATTTCAGCAAGCTGGCTACCATAGTTCATTCCTCAGTCATAGGTTCTCACCTGTTGAGGTGGATGGTTTAGAGCAACTCTATCAGATCCGCTAAAACCACGTCCCGGAAATTTGATATAAGGGCCACCTGTAAAAAAATTGTGGTACTACGAGGCCTCGGGTGGAACAGATACTGTAAACTCGTCCCACAAAATTTTGCGAGACGAGTTTACAAAATCTGTTCCATGTTGGAGGCCACACGGTACTGCAAATATTCAGGAACTTTGCAAATTCATCTTTTCAACAATATAAACTTAATAGAATCACAATTTAAATCAAACTTATAAATGGCCCGAAAGGCAAATCACAATATAACACATGCATTCATTACAAAAATTGTTTAAATTTGAATAAATAATCAACAACAAATGGTCCGAAGGAAAATAATTGTTCAAAGCCAGCCAACCATCGATCTGCGGCGCTTCCTCTTCGGGGCCGGCTTCAAATCTGTCGATGAGATGCAGCAACACTAGGTGGTCGACATCGACGTCCAAAATCATCTCCTCTATGTCATAATCATCCGACGAAGAACTCAATCATCCGTCTAAAAAATAAATACACGCCTAAGATTTTTCTAAAATATGGCCGCGCCTAAGACTAAAGCAACACATGGGCAAGAAATTACCTTCCCCAGAAGCAATTCGGCCGACCGGAATGAAGTTAGCCGCCCCTTTCTTCTCCGCCGCCAATTGAAGCAAATCGGGAAGCTCTTCATCACCACGGCTGAAATCCGCGACGCCGGCAAGCGCTGCTGCACCACAGTCGACTACGAGGCTCGCCAACATCCGAAAAAAGGAGATCCACCCTCCACGTCGCTGGACGGCAAGGTACTAGCGGATCCATGGTGTCGGCGCCAGCCACTCGCCTGCGAGGAGAAATCGGCACCCCAGGGCTCCAAAATTGGTGGAGAAGGTTCGGCGGGGGCAGGAACTGATAGCAGGGAGATGCGGCGGTGGCCTTGAGGGTGCGGGCTGAAATGTCCTTCAGATGCTCGAGCAGGCAGGA
>NC_041386.1:722982071-723042478 GCF_002162155.2 Triticum dicoccoides
TATGGGAGACGTGAGCCGGAGTTTGCAGGAGCCAGCAAATAAAATTAGCAGACAGCCGAATATACCAGATCTGTTCCATGCAGAAAAAACATTACCATCCCATAGATTAGCGGTTATTATAGCAGACTGTCTGTTTTTGCGGGTCTGCTAGAGTTGCTCTTATGGCGCTCTTTTAAATCTTAATTTGATGTTAGTCAAGCTTCTTTTCATGTCTAGTCTTTGCAGTTCTTGCAGGGATGTATGGATAAAATTCATCATGCAAGAGGTGGACCTAGAGTTGAGGATTGCAAAAGACTTTGACGTAACTTTTAAAATGACCTTTTCTTCTTCCATTTTTGTTTGAACTCGTATGCTTTGTCTAGTTTTAATAAATTTGAATCATTTACTTAAAAACCATTTGACACATATACTTGGTCCACTTTTTATAAAGTTGAATCATTTACTTTAAAAAGACATGAGGGCATAGAGTATATTGTGTAGGATTTCTATTCAACGCTCTTGAAGCCTTCCTAATAGCTCTAGAAGTGAGCTATTAGTTCGTTTTTCTTTAGAACAATGTTTTCAAAAAAAAAAAAATACGAAGTATTATAAAATACAAGTCTATAAAATAATACGAAGTATATGGTGAAATAAAAAAAGTTCACATACAAAGATGTATAAGCGTCGGTCCGCCTCGTCTCCGGGGGCCTTAGGGCCATGGCGGCGCGATGGATCTTGGCTCTTGCTGGCGGGAGGGCTCTATTTTCAGTTGTTTCTTCGCATTTTTTTGGAGTTCGTGTCCTGCTCAGAAAGACGAGACGGCGGCGGTTTCCTGAAGATGGAATAAGGTTCTCCCCTCCTAGCCCCCGTCCCGATGGTGTGTCTAGCATCATCGGTGGGCGTGTGGACGTGTGTCTCCGGCGGATCTGTCCTTGGTGGATTTCCTTATCTGGTCATAGTTCGTCTACGTTCATGTGTTTTTAGGTTGGATCCTTCCGATCTGCACCACTCTTCATCAGCGGCGTTTGCTGTTCTACTGCGCTAGTACTATGGTATCTTAGCATGTCGACTTCCCGACTGTCTAATATAATAAGTTTTCCCCGGCTCCGGCGAGGGAGGGGCAATGACGGCAGCATGCATTCGGCTCGTTTCAGTGCTCGTAGTCGTCGCCAGGTCACTACCAAAAACTGGAATTTTTCTGTGTGCCAAAAACCAACAGGGAAATAAGGAAAACCGTCAGGAATAATATTTCCTGTCGGTCAACCGACAGGAATAGCCGTCAGCCATAGCTTGACAGGGATAGCGGAAAATGCCTGTCAGGAGGCCGACAGGAAGGTTATTCCTGCCGGATGGCCGACAGGAAATATAATACCCCTGTCGGGACTGAACCGCCAGGAATATAGATTTGGATGACCAAAAAAAATAAAAATGATATAAATAGTTCTCACAGTTGATCCATTTCACAAGTACTACTAAATCATAGTACGTTACAGTAATACGTTACATTAATCATAGTACTACTAAATCACATCTATTTCATACACAAATCCATTTATAATTAGCATACAGCTATCCAGATTCACCAAAACAGAAGTGCACATCTAATAATAGATAAGTTCTTCAACTATATGCAGAAACAAGACCTCATGTCACTCAGTCACAGCTTGGACTGTAAGCTTCTGTTTCAAATTAGCCTCCACCAAATGGCTCACTGATCTGTTAAAAAAAATAATAGACACATTGAAGTTGTACATTTCATGTCAAGTGTCAATTGTTAAAAGTAAGATTGCAAGAACTAGGGACATTATCTCTGTGATACAGTAAGAACCAATTTGACATCACAGTATCTCAAACTAACTTGGCAAAACCTTGGCTCCATCCCTCTAAAGTTATCACATAATAACTGAGTGGAACTATAAGGTGCAAAATTGTACAAAGAGTTGACAACAAATGCATCAGCAATGTTATTTTGAGAAAATAGTAATACCTAACCTCAAAAGGATGCGCCTGCTGAATATAACAGTTCTGAAATGAAAGAACACAAATAAAAATTCATTATTTTTCAACATGTGGCTGAACAATCAGCAAGGAACATGGAGAATCAGGATACAGCTCAACCTAATATGCAAACAACTCAATATAACAGTGAATTAAATCTCTAAATTTCAGTCTTCCAAAGTCCTTTATATGGATTTGTGTAGAACTTTAGACTGGTGTGTACTGCTTACAATTCTGAGTCACATAAAGATAACTACTGAGGGTCAGGGAAGGCTTGTCACCAGTACCATGATAGAAGCCGCTTGACATATCTTTATCTTGTTAATTGTTATAATAGAACCTACATTTCTTGTGCATTGCTACTGGTAAAAGGCTTTTAATGTTCAATAGACTGAAATAAAAATGTGTAGGTATATATCAGATGTTCTTGAGCATACTGGAGATAGCATGATCTCGCAATATCAAAAACTTGTATCAAAATTAATCACTGGATGTATTTGGACACATGTGTGGAAATAATAGTATAAACTGATAAGAGCAGAGCGTATTACAACTCTCTTATAGATGCATCATGAACCTTAAACATTACTACTGATATGGATTACCTGCAACTAGGAAATGAGATCCTAAATAGGTGCCTAGAAGCTCCATTTCAGCTGTTGGACAGTTGATGACTCGGTCGTCTCAATCATCTAATCATGTCAATATATGGAAATGTGAATATGTGCAGAAATCAAAATGAATGAAATATCAATCTGCAAATTTAACCATGGAATGTGAACCATACGTATGGAAAAATCTTTGCAACAACCTTGCCTGTATTCTTCAATCAATACAGAGTATGTACCTGAAAAACATTGCCTTCAAGCATGTTTTGTTTCTCCATCGATGTGCTTCTCCATAGATAAAAGCGTCTGTACAAAACAGTACCCAGATTTAAGAAGCATGGAAGATACTTTCTGCAGAAAACAAGAAAGGAGCGATCTTATTATCGTTGCTTCTATTTGGAGTATTGTAACGAGTTAAAACAACCAATAAAAATGCTTTTGCAGCTTAGTACAGTAACAAAAACTAGGAGGCAAGGCCACAAGCTGGGAGATGACATTCGCCTAAGGCAATGGACAGTTCCAAGCCGAGCGCTCGCGGAAGGGCTGAATCATGGCGCTAAATCACTCCTTAGACGAACTACACATTAAAAGCATTTTTAGATAACATAAGAGTAAATAAATATCTAGAACTTTATTGTCTTTTAAAAGCCTGGAAGTTGGAACAACACATTACAAATCCCAGTACACTTGCTATAATCCCCTGTGTTGGCTCCTGCTGCCGAGCCCTGTTTTTAGAAAATGGCATGCTAAGTTCTGAAATTATTTACCATATTTGGAATAACATCTTATGGAATTTTGCAGTACGATCCAATTCAAATAAAGCAACAACAGCTTAGGCATTGAGTGATGAATAACAGTTCATGCAAGTTTTTTTAGCACAACATAACAATGACAGTGAACAGGTTCAGTTAAACAACCCTAATGATTTATTTTTCTGCACGGAACAACTCACCTCTCCAAGAACCAATCATGTTTCCCTATCCTCCTTGAAATCAAGGAACTGTAGCCTCCACTAGGCCCATCACGGGAGCAGCAGCACCAGCTGCGCCGCAGCCTCCAAGATGCTCTGAGAAATACAAGAATGCTGTTGAACCTTTTAAATTTTTTCGTTCTACAAAAATCAATGTTCTCTGGATGAAAATATTTGCTTTGCACAAAATTCAGGCAGAAATATTATAGATAATTTGCATGAACTCTAATATCAAGAACCCCAACATTCAGGCAGAAACATTACAGAGATCTAATATAAATGTAACTCCTCATGCACCGCAACACAAGTCAGAAAAATGTTTAGGAACAGAACCTACTAATGCACAGTGAAAAGAAATTGCATTCATACTAAATCCGCTTTCAAGATGGTACATCAGACTCACCATGGTTGACTTGCAGACTTGCGGTTTGGAGGAGATGGCACCCACGGAGAGGGACGACACTGGAGTTGGAGCAGGCCATCCAGGGAAGGCCATCTAGAAGGGGGGAGCAGACATCGGATGGCGTAGATCGGAGTCGATTTGAAGGAGCCTGCAACAGATCTGCGGGCAGAGAAGTGGGATGCGCATGCTGCGGTAGGAAGGGCGCGGAGATGGGCACTGGGCGGAGCTCGGATGGGGACGGGGAGGCGCTCGGGTGGAAGGGGAGGGGCGGCGGCCGGGCGGATCTGGAGGTCGGAGGAGACGAAGGATTGGGGGCAGGGTGGGCTCGGGAGATTTTGGGGGATTTTCTTCCATGGGTGTGGCGCGATATAAGGCACCAAAACGGGCTCCGCGGCGCGAAAGTAGGCAAATTTTCGCGGCGCGCTAGCGGTTTTAGAGATGGGCCGCGCGAACCCCATGGTATATACTTCTGTGGGCTGAGCACCGACAGCAAAAACCAAATTTTCTGTGGGCCGATTGCGGGCCCGACAGGAAAAGGATTTGGCGCACAGAAAAATTACAGTTTCTGGTGGTGGGTGGTCTATGGATCTGTATGTAATTTTTATTATTTCTCGTGTTCGTTGTACTGCCGTGATTGAAAGATGAATAGATCGAAACTTTTCTCCAAAACAAGTAAATGTACTATGAAAAAGTCACGCAAAAAAAAACTCCTGCAGAAAAATGTACTGCTCGTATGAAAATCTTCCTATATACAAAAAAATATATTATTTGAGACAATAAAAAAAATTATTATCATTTGCATGGATTATCTGGGCCCAGTTTCTTTCTCCTTTAAGATAATTGTGCTTCTAACCGGGCCAGCCCATCAGACAAATATGTCCAAGTGCGACAGGAGATGAGGTGAAGTGAACCTACAGGTGGCAGCACAAGAGCAATAGCGGCGGCGGCGTCTTCCTCGCCGTCGCCGCCGTCTCCCTCCGCTCCGATACAATCCACGCCCTTCTCCGTCCGCTTGTAGGTCAAATCCTCCTTCTTTACACACACAGTTCAATAGTTCAGTGTCATGTTTACAGTTATGAATGAAAATCCATTGAGAAAGAACTAGATGATCTTTTGTTGTCACCGGCATGATCCGTGCTAATTTCTGGAAATGAAATGCAGAAACCGGCTAGGATGAATTTCCTCCCCTTCTGAATGTTGTACGAGTTAAAAGTGAGACTCCGATGTGGGGATTGATACTCTGGAGTGTATTGATGCCATGGCTTGTGATATGTAGCTGAAGCAAAAACAAGACTAGCCTGATACACCTACAGGTGCCTCATGCCATGTGTGATAGGTAAATGAAAGCAGAGACTGGACTAGCTATCACAATTCCTGGTATATATCTTTGTTTGTCCCATTATAATTCAATCCTTATACCATGCCTTGGAACGTTATACGTCGTAATCGCATCACTGGAACTACACATCCTGCTATTTCTAGATGATGAGGATATGACTTACCGTGCCATGCGGTTGCCGTGTGTGTTATGGTGCCAGTCAGACCGATTGAGTGAACTACTTGAGCTTGCAAAGATAAAAATAAAAATAGAAGTAGTACACATTATATATTCAAGTCGGCTTGTCGAGTGATACTTCATGCTTCTTTTCTGAATTGTCTGTATCACAATCGCCAACCAACCGTACTTTCCTTGCAGTTTTGTAACCATCCATCCTTGACCCCTACAGGTGACTGATGCCCTGTGTGATAGGTAACCGAAGCAAAGACTAGGCTAGCTTACAAATCAGGTACCTTCATTTGTCTCATTATAGGTCACAGTCCCATCAGTGGAAGGGGAACCACATATCCTGGTATCTAGATGCGAAGAACATCCTGCTATCTAGATGAGAAGGACATCCTGGTATGTTGAATATCACTTACCATGCCTTGCGGTTGCCGTATTTGTTAGGTTTTTGCGAGCATAAGACATATAAATCACATCAATGGTCCTAGTCAGTCTACCCTCCACCAGTGACTTTTCCTCTGAACCCAAGGACAGATCCACTATAGAATAAGATCCAGACCGGAGTTCACAAGCATGCATACCTTCAGACCCAAATACCCGTAAGAGAGAACCCACACTGAAATATGTCTGACCTCGCGATTCTTGTCCAAGGAACTCTGATATCTTTGTTGTGCCTGCTCCTCTCCTTTCCACCACAAGCCACAGCCTCTCCCCTCCATGAACCAGCTTCAAATGGGAGTTGTGTCACGTACGAGAGGGACGCGCTTCTCTCCATCAAGGAGAGCCTCTGGGAGCCCAGTGTCAACCTGTCGTCATGGCAAGGTGAAGAATGTTGCAACTGGAAAGGCGTCAGGTGCAGCTACAAAACCGGCCATGTCGTCAAGCTCAATCTTCGTGGAAGTGCTCAAGACTGCCTCAGATACTCTGCATATAGAGGTGCGATAAGCCACTCCTTGGTTACTTTACAGCAACTGAGGTATCTAGACTTGAGCTGCAATAGCTTCAACTTGTCCAAGATTCCGGAGTTCATTGGTTCTTTCCCAAGACTTAGGTATCTCAACCTTTCATACAACTCGTTCTATGGGAGAGTACCCCCGCAGATCGGGAATCTCTCCAAGCTTCTGTACCTTGATCTCAATCCCTCAAACTACAACAACCCATTGTACTCAAGTGATCTTCAGTGGTTATCGCACTTGTCGTCACTGAATATCCTCAACTTGAATTATATTAACCTTACCACTGTAGTGGACTGGGTCCACCAAATTAACATCCTTCCAAACCTTAGAAAGCTTTATCTACAACATACTGGCCTCAGTAGAACACCTCCTTTCCTTGATCAATCCAATCTACGACACTTGAGGTGCTTGACATCTCATGGAACAACTTCAACACCACCATTGCTCCCAACTGGTTTTGGAACTCAACGTCCCTCACTTATCTGAACTTGCAAAATTGTAGATTCTATGGCCCTATTCCGGAACACATTGGCAGCATGTCCTCTTTTGAAGCAATTTATTTCCCGGGTAATGATCTCATGTCCTCCATGATACCATCAAATTTCAAAAATCTGTGCAACCTGAAGATACTAGACCTATCAGCCAGCAACATCTCAGGGGATATCACGGAGTTGATGGAGCGATTACCGAACTGTCCTTCAAGCAAGATGCAAATGTTGGATTTGTCTGGAAATAGGTTAGGTGGGGCCATGCCCAATAGGCCAGGACCTTTAGCGAACCTAACCATTTTGTCCCTGACTCAGAATGAGCTTACAGGACCTATACCGAAATGGATATGGTCATTGACTGACTTGCTTGTTTTGGGACTAGATGAAAACAAACTAAATGGCGCATAGTCACTGAAGATCACCTAAAAGGCCTCACAAATTTGAAGATCTTAAGTTTGAGCAGAACACTTCTTCAGATTATGGTCAGTCCAAATTGGGTTCCTCCATTCAGGCTACTAGCGGTTACCTTATCATCTTTGAAGCTAGGACCAGCATTCCCACCATGGCTTAGATCACAGACAAGCCTTGAAATCCTTCAGATTAGAAATGCAAGCATAGCTACAATCCCAGAATGGTTTTGGGTTTCATTTTCAAGGGCAATGTTTGTGGATCTGATGGATAATCACTTAACAGGCACACTACCAGCAAGGTTGGAATTTATGGCAGCAGATGTAATGATATTATCCAATAACAGACTTACCGGTGCGGTTCCAAAATTTCCGAGAAATATTACATACATGGACCTATCAAGAAATTCTTTTGGGACATTGCCGTCAGATTTTAGAGCCCCACACTTAGAGGCTATTATTCTTTATAACAACTCAATATCAGGCCCCATTCCATCTTCATTATGTTCATTGTCACAGTTGGTTATGCTAGACCTATCAGGGAATAACCTCACAGGAGAAGTTCCAAGTTGCCAAGAGGGTTCAGTCAACCCACTGCTGCATAATCTTATGGTGGTAAATTTAAATACCAACAACCTCTCTGGAGAGTTCCCAAGAGTTCTCCAAAACTGTCATTACCTCGCACTTGTAGATCTTTCATATAACAGATTTTCAGGAGACATACCTGCCTGGATAGGGGTGAAGTTACCGAACTTAGCATTGTTACGTCTGCGGTACAATATGTTTTCCGGCCAAATTCCTATTGAAATTGGAAAGATTCAAGAGCTACAGTTCTTAGATCTTGCCCACAACAAGTTCTCTGGCAGCATTCCGGACTCACTAGTTCACTTGAGTGCAATGGCCCGTACTTCTGGATATAGTTATGTTCTCAACTCTGTCATCCGTGCTGGACGAGGGCCTCATTTGTACAACTCAATATATGTAGTAGGTTTTTTCATAGAAAAGGAATCTTTTCTTACTAAAGGGCAACAACTTGAATTTTCTGAACAAATCCCATACATGGTGGTTCTTGATATGTCGTGCAACAATTTAACTGGAGCTATCCCTCAAGATATTGGTGCTCTAATTGGATTAAGAAGTCTGAACTTTTCATGGAACAACTTAAGAGGTGCAATTCCTGAGAAAATTGGTGGGCTCCAGCAATTGGAATCTCTTGACCTGTCAAACAATGAGCTATCAGGCCAAATCCCTTCAAGCATGACAGGTCTTACCTCTTTGAGCCATATGAACCTGTCATACAACAATCTTTCTGGAAAGATACCAACTAATAATCAATTCCAGACTTTTGACGCATCTGACTACATTGGGAACATTGGTTTATGTGGTTACCCCTTGACGAACAACTGTACAGGAAATAGTTCAAGTGGACCTACAAATGCAGATCATGGAGATGGATCCGATGATATATCCCTTTACCTTGGTTTGGCTGTTGGGTATATCCTTGGCCTTTGGGTGGTCTTCTGTGTGCTGTTGTTTAAAAAAAGATGGAGCACTGCTTATTTCGTATTTGTGGAAGGGCTGCAGGACAAGATTTATGTGGCAATGGTACTGAGATGGGCCAATTTGAAGAGGAAAGTAGGTGAAACTTAAATATATTTTTTTATGTTATCTATGATAATCATCATGTATGCATTCCATCGAGAACTCTTTTCTATAAATGGCTCATATGTAATAAACGTTGTGCTATTTATTTACCTTCTTCTATGTATTGTAATTGTATTTTCCTCTTGATACTTTTAAGTTGAGAATTGATTCTTGTCCTGTACTACTGTTGATATGCTATATATTCAAATCAATAAATTTTTCCTTCGGACACATGTTTCAGCTTGTGATGGTGATGCTGCCAATTTTTGTCATGGTGATGGGCTAGAATTCCAATTGCAATACAAGAGCAAATCATGTTGGCTGCTAGTGATGAAAAACAAGATGAACTGTAATGTAGTACTCCCTCTGTTCGAAAATTAATGTCGCTGGAGGGTTCAAATTTGAACTACTGTGCTTTTTACCAAAACCCCCTTCCATAGATTTGAATTATCTAAAATCAACCCACGCGTGCGGGCTCCAAGCGTGGGAAGATCCTGCCGCCGGCCTGGCCCCAGGCCGGTGGAGCTCCGGCCGCTGACCTACATCTCTCCTGCAGCTTCTCCTCGCACTCCGGAATCAAGGTCGTCTTCTCTCACTCAGGTCGCCGCTTCCGCACACGAGATCAACGCTGTCGCGCCTCCTCGGTCCTCCCCTAGCAGACCAGGAACTCCGCCGCACCGAGAACTATCCCCTCTTCGAACCACACTTGTTGGGAAGCGGTGTATCGACGGAATCGAGGCCGTCTCCTCCTACTCCGGCCGCCGCTTCTGCACAGGAGCTCGGCGCGTCTCTGAAGCTGATTGTTGCTTATCCATAGTGGAGCTTGTGCTGCTGTTCATCCACTGTCGATTGTTGCTGATCCACCGAGGCGATTGCTGCTATCCACGGTGGAGCTCCTTCTCTGCTGATCCCTGTCTCTGACACCAAAGCTCCATCTCTGCTGATCCATGTCTGAAAAAGAAGAAGAAGAAGGTGTTGTAAAGTGTTGATATTCCTGCAGTTAACTGTTCCGAAATTTTGGTGATCAGCAGAATATTTTGAAGCAATTTCCATTGATCCACAGTATTTCCGCAGTAAACTTGTAGATTGTTCTAATGATCATCTGAATCTTGACATTAAACTGCACCTGTTTGTTTACTGAAATTTGTGTGTTGTATACTGAACTCCCAACTGGAGTAGTAGTTTGTTTCTCAAGTGATGGTGAGGTGTTCCTATCAAAATTGTCAGAGAAACCATAAGTACTTCACAGGTCCAAGTTAACTGAAATTTGTCTGCGTTACAGAACAATTTCAGTTAACTGTAGAACTCCAAACTTTCACAAGCACACAACCCACTACCACCCAGGACAGCAAATCCTGGGTCCATGTGGACAGCAAATCATTAAACTTTAGCCAGAATCTCTGAATTTCTATCTCTGAACCATGTGGCAGCAATAGGCTAATTGCTTCAGTGCTCAACCATGTTATGGACAGATTGGTGATGAGCATGTTGCTGCGAAGAGATTGGATGGCACGAGTCACGGGAAATGGAATTCTTTGCAGTGGTTCAGACCATTGGAACCATCAACCATGTACATTTGGTGAGGCTAATTGGATTTTGTGCTGAAAAATCACATAGGCTCCTTTACTATGAATACATGCCAAATGGATCATTGGATAGGAGGATTTTTCAAAAGCACCAAGAAGCCCAACTTGACTGGAAGACCAGATTGAGGATTATAGCTGATGTAGCGAAGGGCTTAGCTTATCTTCATAGGGACTGTCGGTAACAATACAGTACAGTTTGGAGCAGAGCAGTACAGTTTGTAATAAAAAATCTTTATTCCCTCCGCGTATAAAGTTTACAAATACCAAGCATGGAGTTTGGATCAACAAAAAATCATAAGATTACAAATCATAAGCATAGAGTTGGGATCAACAAATAAATCCTAAACTTACATAACAAATTCAGACTAGATTGAGCAGAACAAATTCAGACTAGATTGAGCAGAACAAAAGAAAAATCTTATGCCTGATCAGCCCGCGGGAGGGGGCTGAACCTGCTGGCCAGTTCCGGCGGCCGCGCCGAGTCTCCTCGCCGAGCTAGAGCACTTTGTGCAGCCGGATGGTCGTCGGTGTGTGCAGCCTGGGCCGTGGAAGAGTCGTTGGCTGGTCGTCGATGTGTGCGTGCGTTGGTACCGGCGTGCAGGTGCGACGAGACCAGAATCGTGGTCTAAGGCGTCCAGACAGCGTGCAAGTGGTCAATGACGGCTATGCCGTCGAGGATGTAGTCGGAGAGCATGTCAGGACCCCAACACTTGGTTAATCCCTGAAATCAGAATATTACTGAAGAATTTGACACTACTGGACACCCGCAGCTCACTTAACCTTCCGCTGCGGCTGATGACTCGACACCGTCCATCTTGGATCCAAGGGGTCATAGTCACCCACTGTCCGGCATAAGCTCTCTTTGTAATCTCCCAAATTCTAGTGAAGCTTTCCTCTGAGATTAGTAGAACAGTGTGACATGATGAGGTTCCTCTGTTTCTTTGCATTTCAAACTAGTTCAATTTGCGAGACTTGCACTACAACAAGTCAAGATAGATGTGTACTAGCAGCAGCAAACAGATTGCTAGCCTCTACTGAAAATTGCTCGCACATCAGGCACACATGCATGCATTGCCGTGATAAACTGATGATTGAATAGTTGCTGCTCCGAGTGTACTTATGTTATGCCTCTTCAGATTGTTTGCTGGTGTCAATCCGGTTGATATGCAAGACCCTCTCGCCCTACGAAAGTAGTACTTGACAAGAGAAACGAACAAATCTTGTCACAGATTACGAATGGAAATACTACAGTTGGTGCCAAAATAAATATGATTGGAAATAAACGCATAAGAGTACAAGACCTTGTGCTGAAAAACTGCAGTTCGCAAAGTCAAAGGAAATCAAATGTATCATATTTTTCATATCATGTCTTGTTACATGTGAAAGAATGAGTGCAGCCACAGCAGGTGTGTTTCCTTTGAATCAATCTGCTGAACTTGAATAAATATGTATAAGAATTATACATATTTGAGCAGCAACAAACAGAGTTCTCTTAAAATCGAGAGAGAAAACATGTAGATAAAATCTGTGTCAACAATTATAATTACAAGTTCTCCTCATCAAGTTGATCCGTATCATAGTAAGAATCGTTTGCCATCTTGTTAAGGGAATCAGCGGTTGCAACTTGATCTGGTCACGGAGCATAAGTTCAGAGGTCACCACCAGCCACCAAACTTGAGTAGCGTCTTGTGACATAGTCGGTTGGATCTTCCACTTCTCCACGCAGCTGAATATATTTGTGTTCACAGGCCGACAACACCGTGTATCAGAAATTGCAAGTATATGTACAACATGTAGCAAGATATCTAGAAAAAGGAGTTTGTTTCTGAACTGACCAGTTCACTTAAGATGACCACGGACTTGTCGAGGCACTGCGAGCTTGTGGCTAGCTCGGGCAAGGGATCAATCATACGGCTTCCAACTTCACACTTTCAGAACATTCAGTGTCCTTGGCAACCACTGAGTTGTTGGGAACATGGTATTCTTTATTAATGTGAGCTGCAGATGCATCAGGAATAGAAACAGAGGAAGTAGCAGGATCGAGGCGTTCTGACAGACACTTGATGTGTTCAGCAAACAAAAACAGGAAGAGGTGAGTGGAAGGTACCAGCAAAGAGACGAGACCATCACCAGTTACAAAGAGGCGAGCAGCATCAGCATGAATTGTAAGTGTAAAGCAGATCGTCATGACTGCTGGAGACAAAAGAAAGAGACGAATACTGTAAGTTACAATCAGCAATTAAAACATCCATCAGCCAAGAGGAGAAGTTAGGTAGCTGACCTGACGACGTTCGTACAAGTCTCTGAGAGGAGGGATGCTTCCTCTTCCTCCTCTGTTTCTACAACATCCGATCCTTTTGCGATGTTCCCCAAGTCATGCTTGCTGCGGTCCTCTTTGAGTTGCAGCACGGGATGGTTGGGGTGTGCGTCCACTTCAGCTTGCAGCATACCGAGGTTCGCCACTTTCCCGTGGTAACCAAGTGAAATCTGCTTGAGCACTGGAAGGTGATTGATACCAACAATTCCTGATTCCAACTTGCACCAAGTGAATTCTATCATTTCCATCTTGGGCGAGGAGCCCTTCTCGAATCTCACCTCCCTCAGCTCATACTGACTAGTAATGCATAGTGTTCTCAGATTCACAAATGCTTCTTCTCTGAACACTAGCTTGTTCCCAACATAAGCATAAATATTTAGACGGAGGAGCATGAGCTTGGGCAGCCTTCCTAGCATTTCCGTGACTTGACCTTCCTTTAGGTGGCTCCGCTTCAAGTGAATCTTCACCAAATGCTTCAGACTTCCAACCCACTCGGGCATCTTCCCTCCAAGATCTCCAAGCAACTTCAACTTATTTAGCAGGGGAGGAGGGGAGGAAACATTATGCAACCACTCGAGTGATCCATTATGGTCAACATCCAGACTAAGAGAGCGCAGGGAAGAGAGCTTCTCTATGGCGGCACCGAGATACAATATCTTGCGTTTTTGCTCGGCAAACCTTCCTTTACCTACCATGCTTAGTTTTCTTAGCTGAATAAGCTCCCCCAACTCTTTAACTGCCTTCTTGCTAGTTTGATTGATGTCCACCACTTCTAGTATCTGTAGCTCCTTTAATTTACTGATCCCTCTTGGAATCACCACACCATCTGTCTTGGACCACCGGCTAGAGTATCCCATATGTAGCTCAGCAGTTACTTCAGCACGATGATCAGCATCAGCTAAAGGTGTGCATAGCATTGGCAGGCGCAATGTGTGCATCAAACAGTCCATGGGTTCATCCTTATCAAAAAAGTAGTATGAATACCATCTGCTACAGCGAAGGCTGCGGAGACTATGGAGTTCAGTGATCCCAGTTGGCAGTGCTGCTATAGAACTCCTTCCAATGTCTAAGTTCTGTAATCCTCGTAATTTCCTTATAGACTTTGGAAGAGAATATATACATGAAGCTCCTTTAAGATCCACATATTTCAAATGGCGCAATAACCCAATGTTGTTGATATCTTTTTGTCTAATTTTAAACAGTGTATTCTTCAGATCCAAGGCTCTAAGCATCCTCATGCCGGTTGAACAAACTGAAGGTGAGGGGCCCATGGGTCTATCACCAAACATTGTCAATGACCGAACATGGCTCCAATCCACACCAATATTCTGGCACCCGCTACCATGGTATGCTACATGACGGAAGTTTCCATCTACTACACCGGCTTCACTATCTCCCATGAGGTGCACGAAGTTTTCATCTCTAGAAATTGAGACCATTACATCTCGCATGATATCATGGACCCGGCAGCTCTTAACAATTCCTTCTATGTTCACTTTTGATGGTTGAACCATGTTTCGGTTGATTAGCTCATTGAAATAACCTATTCCAACATCCTCAACATTCACTCCACCACTAGCTCTAACAAACCCCTCTGCTATCCATCTATCAACCAAACGTCTTCTCTTGATTTCAAAATCCTCCGGAAAGATGCTTAAATATAGGAAGCATGATTTAAGATGAGATGGCAAGTGGTTGTAACTAAGAGTGACCATCCTCCTCATTGCTTCAAGGCTTCGGTTAGTCCCAAGCTCTGAAGGGATCTGCTCATAAATACTCTCCCACATTTCTACCACTTTGGTAGCAAGCAAACCTCCTATGGTGAGTATAGCCAATGGTAAACCACCACACTTATTTACTATTTTGGAAATCATGTTCCGCATCTTTTCATCACTTTCTGTTTCTGCGTGTGTTTTCCCAATCGTTTTCAGAAGCAAATTTGTTGCTTGATCTATCTGTAAGTGTTTAAGGTGGTAAATAAGCGATTTGGAAGTACACTCCTGAGCTAGGCCAATATCTCGTGTTGTTACTATTATCCGGCTACCTTTGATGTTGGTAGTAGGAAAAGCAATATCTTTGATCCACCCCCATGCATCAATGGTCCACAAGTCATCAAGAACAATAAAGTACCTCTTCTCATGTAGCTTTTCCCTAAGGTAGCTGGCGAGATCATCTACTTGCACTGTCTTCCCCTCAAGTTCCTTCAGCCGCTTCTTCAGTTCTTCATTTCCAAAAAGTTGCATGATCATATCCTTGAGCATCTCTATCTTGGAAAATGTCTGTGAGACTGTGATCCAAGCCCGGCAAGAAAAATTATTCAGAGTATCTTCCTTACTTTCAAATGCTTTCCTGGCAAGAGTAGTCTTTCCTAAACCACCCATGCCAACAACAAATACCACCTTGGTTGCACCATCTTTAGTCTTGACATCAATCAACTTGATTAAATCCTTCTTCGGCTTGGAAAAGCCAACAAGTTCTGCTTCATCAATGTTGCTAGCAGAGTGATTGCGAACATCTTCCATGTGAGAATCCATGTCACCAATTGTGTTGGAGGCCTCCCCCTTGATCAAGTTGTAGCGTGTGTTCCTGATGCTTACTTCTTCAACTCTTGCTTTGAGATCACGGATCTGTGTGGCAATCCGATGACGATCTTTGAGCTTCATGAGCCGACGTAACAAGCTTTGGCTTCCAACATGCACCATGAACTCATTGAGGCAATCTTCAATGTTGTAGGACAGATCCCTTACTTCGTTTTGCCCACACCTTCAGGAGCACATCTTTCTTGTTTATTGATTCAGCGACCTCCAGGAATGCCTCCATCGTCTCGAGTTCATCTTTAATGAACCTACCAAACCAGTGTTCAAAAGAGAATTAGATCAACGAGGCTAGCTAGCGAGGAATATTTCCGAGAGCACAAATAAAAAAAATGGAGGATATTCACGATGATTTGATGATCTTAACAAAATTAAGAGGCACCTAGAGATGATGTGAATGTTAATGCGTACCAGATATCCTTTCGGACGCCGACGAGGAGGCCCACCTCAGCGGCAGCGGCAGAAGCTGCCACGCTGATGGCGCCCCTCACCATGGACCTCGCCATGCTCACCACCGTCTCCGCCATCTCCGGCAGCGGGTACCGTATCAGTCTCTCGCAACAGAGTTGAGATCTCAGATCTCCGGGTGTGCTGATGACTCGGTGGGTGAAGCAAAGGAAAACAAGCTTAGACTGATTACAGCTCTGCAGCACTGTTTTCCTTTGTATACAGAGCGTACAGCCTACCACCGATTAATGTATAATAGTAGGCGATTAAACTGGATCTGATCACGTGCATTACACAGTAGTGGTTCAAACAACTAAGCCTATGGAGCGCAGCTTTAGTCGAGGAGATGCATCAAGTCATGTGCATTAGCACGAGTCCCCGGGGACCCGGTAATTAAATTAGTGGATGATTACAGTAGTGGCTCAGACAACTCTACGGAGAGGAGTGCAGCGTGCGCTCAGAGGCAGCAGTGAGTGTAATAGAGGTGGCATCAAGTCGGTCAAATCCTCGAAAACGACGGCATGGCGACCAAGGCACAACGATAGCTGCTCCCTTGCATTTTGCAACGAAACCTACTAAAATTGAACCACATATTTGAATACATCCATTCATGTTAATTAAGAGCCTAGAACTGCGAAGTCTGAACAACAAGCAGCTGGGACTGGGAGTCCTATTCAAAACAAATGAACAAAGAAAAGGCTCAGCTGAAAATTACCAGAGAAGATGAAACTGTAGAACGGAACACTTCCCTGTAATAGAGATGGCATCCTGCGTTTCTGCGTGTGCCTCTTTCTATTCAGGCAATCAGGCTAGTCGATACTGATGATGGTGTGGAGCACTGTCGATCCTGTGGCTATTCAGATTGTTTGCTGGAATCGATTCGGTTGTTCAGTCAGTGCATCCAAATTGGAATTCACGAATTTACAACAGCTTGTATGTTCCACCGAACAGATAACTGTTTGAACTTAATTATATGATGTATACGACCAAGCTAAGCTTCAATCGGCTTCCAGGGTGTTTGTATAGTAGCATCCGCGTACTGGACAATATCAGGCTATGAAAACAATGATCTCAGATTCTCATGACATGAAAAGCTCCCTTTATCATCTGACAACTTTTTGCAAATAATTACAATTAAGTACCCCAAGTGTGAAAAGGGCACTCTGAACCTGTCAAGCATCTAAGCAGAGAATCGTATTTCAACAGTCAGTTGGCTCAGTGCTACCATGAGCAAGACCAACCTAAGATGAGAATATGGGTTACATCCACTTCACAAATACGATTACAACAAGTAGAGAAGACAGGGTTCGTGCCGATCCAATAATTCCTATAGGTAGGGCTTGCTTGCGCCGCGCACTTCCTCAATGGAGCCTCCTGCTTCTAGCCTTGCCCGGTACAACTCTGTCGGCAAGGAGACGAAAGGTGGTTCTTCCGACAGGAGGCAGCTTTGCATTTGTGAGGAGATGTCATGGTTGGGCCTTGAACGAGTTGTTATGGGCTGACGTAATGTATAAAGAGATGTCATTGCTCCGGGCCAGCCCATGAAAACAAGTTTTAGTCGACCATGCCCACCATGGTGAACTCTACATCTCTACCACCACTAGACTGACAAATCTTCAATGTGTTCCTGTCGCTTGTCTAATGCGTGACAACACATTAGCTAGACTACTCGTCATTATGGATGATGAAAAGCGGACATATAGCAATCTCATGAGTCGTCCTGCTATTTGTGTTGCTGGCTTTCGGCCTAGCATCATCTTCGTCTCCACATCCAGGAGCATCGTCTCCACTGCTCTATAAGCAAGCTTCTGGCGTCGTACAATATATTTTGAGAGCACAGTAAGGTGACTATACATGAAGGCGTCCTTGGGGAGCTTCTGTTCTCGCTCTTTCCTGTGCCTCGGACGAAAACCTAAGATCCTTCTCTGGATCAGACAACGACGAATCCTCGGTTCGTTATCTGATGTGTGGGTTGAAGCGGTTGTTGGGTTGCTGGGTTGTTCGGTAGTGGAGGTGGAAGTGATATGTGGCGTCTTGGTCATCATGATTCTGAGGGTAGACCTATCTCTTGGGGGCTCGTGGCGGCTGTCAGGTCTCCGGTTTTGGTGCCCTTCAATGGCACCTGAGGTGTTGTTGCCTTGCATAGAGCTTTTGATCCTTCTATGTGCATCTGTAATGTCTTGCATAGTGTTATTGTCTTGTGCCTATGTGCATCCGTAGTGTCTTTACGACATTGCCTTATTGCAGAGGACGAGTGTAATTGGTATCTTCGTGATATTATTATATATTTTTTGTCAAAAAATAAAAGAACATGTCAACAACTCAGAGTGAAGAGAGTGCACGAGGAGACACTAAGGACCTAGTAGTAGCAACAGTTCAACTCTTGGCGTGAAAACAACAACTCAGAAGGCAGAGGAATTATTGGATCGGCACGATTCTCGGCCGGTAATGGAACAACGCGATCTTAATTAGTTACTGGTGACCGCGACGTTCCACTTTGGATAAAGCAATGTAGACAGCAAAATTAGGTGATGATTTATATCACTTCATGTATCCGAAAGGGAAATTAGGCTGGCCACGGTGCGCAATACTACCTCCGTAGTGTATCGTATCATATGACCTTATTTATGGCCATGCAAGACATATACTAGTGTCACTCGCAAAAATAAGAGACATACACTAGTGTATTATTTATAAGGGAAAAGTATATTTTTCGTCCCTCGATTATTTCAAAAGTATACAAATGGTCCCTCAACTTCAAAACCAGCAAAACTTAGTCCCTTAACTTTTTAAACCGGATAATTTTAGTCCCTCATGCAACTTTGGGTGGTTTTCTGCCGATCTTTGAGCGGTTTTTGATACTCGGCCATTATTTTCATTTAAGTCTATGTCACCTCATCGAAATTGCTATGTTAGCATGCATGATACTAGTTATAATACTGCCACTACACGAACCTAGTTTTAGTGCTTTCTCGATTTCATATTAATTATCAAGGATTTAGTAAATTAATATAGATTGGAGGGAGTAGTGATCCCTAAAAAAAATCCTATCCTTTGTAATATCCAGTCTTTAAAAATCACTACCACGTCTATTTAGCCCGGGATAATATGCTTGGTAGAACTACATTGTGTAATGAAGGAATAAATAGCATAAAACTACTACTTTACAGGCTAGGGTTCTAAAAAACTACAGGTTTTTAATTTTTCTCAGATAACTACCAGACGAGCGGTCGGCTGTTTCAAAAAACCCAAAACATTCGTTGCTAGCGATTTAAACTGTTTTATGACAGGTCGGGCCTACCCCTAAACACTTCGTTTGTGTTGACCGTTTTGTTTGACTGTTACCTTACATGTGGGACCCACGTGTAAGTGGTCTCTTCTTCCTCTATCTTCTTTTCTCTCCTCTGGCTCTTTCTTCTTCCTCCCCCTGCCCGACTACCCCCACTCGCCGACGGCCACCTCCACCATCCGTCTCGCGGTAAGACAAGGACGACGGCGGGAACGAAGGTCGCGCGGAGGAGCAGCTACAGCGCAGGAGCACGGGTCGCTGCCATCCGTGCGCCATGGCCAGGAGCGCGCCCGCGGCGCCCAGGAGCAAGGGTCGCCGCCAACTGCGCGAATGAGAATGGGCCGCCACCAGCTGGGGCAAGGAGCACGGGGCGACACCAGCCGCGCCATGGCCCAGGGGCTCAGCCGCCGCGCCATGGCCAGTGGCTCAGCCGCCGCGCCAAGGAGCACGGGCCACTGCGCGCCATGGCCAGGAGCAGCGGCAGCGGTCGGCAGGGAACCCAGCCACCCAGTCGGTCGCCTGGCTCGTGCCGAGGAACGCGGCGGCCGAGCCGCCTCGTTTCGCCTTGCCCGTGAGCTGGCCGCCGGCGAGCTACCGGCGTCGTCGTCTATGGGCGAATTATCCTCAAGGGCCCGATTGCTTTTTCTGAAAACATCCAGGGACTTGATTGCTTTTTCTAAAAACATCCAGGGACCTGATTGCTTTTTTCTGAGAACTTACAGGTGTTGTATGTAAATGTGTAAAAGAACATATTTTTTATTTTAGAATATGACAAAGGGACATTGACATGCGGACCCCACATGTAAGCTAACAGTCAAACAAACGGTCAAACTAACGGTTTTCTTACATGCGGGTCCCAACTGTCATAATCACGATCAATTTCAAAGCACTCTATGATTAGGGTTTTTTGAAAAAGCCGACCGCTCATTTGGTAGTTATCTGAGAAAAATTAAAAACCGGTAGTTTTTTTGAAACCCTAGCCTGTAAAGTAGTAGTTTTATGCTATTTACTCGTAATGAAGGGTGTACTAAGAATAAGCATCGCAACGGAAAAACATTCCAAGATGCAAGATCCACGACGCTTCAATTTATTCACGAAACAGCATGTCAACAACTCAGATCGAAGAGAGTGCACGTCTCTGCATTATTCATGACCACCACACACTAACGACCTAGCACCCTCGCCAAAATAAGAAATTGACCAAGTAGTAACAGTTCAACTCTTGGCGTGAAAACAGCTACTCAAAAGGCCGAGGAATTACTGGATCAACACGATCCTCCGTCGGTAATGGAACGATACGATCTTCTTCTTTTTTTGCCATGGTGGAACAACATGATCTTTAGTTAGTTACCGGTGACCGCGATGTTCCATTTTTGATAAAGCACCGTAGTGATGTACTCCTCCAGCTTGTCAACCATAGTGATCAGCAGCGCCTTGAGGATGCCGATGCATGAAGGAAACAACTGCGGCAACAAAGCGAGTTGAGAGGAGGTATTCTGCGTATGAAATGAACTGCTTCCTCGGTCCCATAATATAAGAGCGTATTCTATGTAAAACATAGGGTTTGGGAAACTGGCTCGACACCCTAAAACGGGGTGTGGCTATCTCATTATATAGACGTATCAAGAGGTTCAATACAAGGTCTATACAAGACTACGTATATACAATCTAACACCCTCCCTCAATCTTAACTGTAACCTGAAGTACAAAGTAAGTTAAGATTGCGCCTACAGCCTACAAACTGTGGTTGTGGAAGAGGCTTCGTGAAGATGTCAGCAAGTTGATATTTGGAGGAGATGAACTTGATACAAAGTAGTCTCTGTGCAACACGTTCCCGAACAAAGTGATAGTCAACCTCAATGTGTTTCGTCCTAGCATGAAACACCGGATTAGATGAAAGATATGTAGCGCCGATGTTATCACACCATAGAACTGGAGGATGACCTGGAGAGATTCTCAGCTCCCGCAATAAAGACTGTACCCATATGATCTCAGCGGTAGCATCAGCAACTACTTTATACTCAGCTTCAGTACTGCTACGAGACACGGTGGCTTGCTTGCGTGCATTCCAGGCGATCAAGTTAGGACCAAAGAACACTGCATATCCCCCCGTGGATCGCCGATCATCAGGACTTCCAGCCCAATCCGCATCAGAAAAAGCCGAAAGTTCACAAGATGGTGCAGACTGAAGAAGCAGACCATACGAAGCAGTAGAAGAGACATACCGCAGAATGCGCTTAACTGCCGAGAGATGAGTGGTACGAGGTGCATGAAGGTACTGGCACACACTTGACTGCATAAGAGACATCAGGTCTGGTGATAGTGAGATATTGCAGACCACCCACAAGATTGCGATACTCGGTGGCGTCATCAGTGGAAAGAAGATCTCCATCAAGGGCAGACAACCGATCAGTTGTAGACATCGGGGTGATAGCATGTTTGCATTTGAGCATCCCAGCACGGCGCAACAGATCCATGGAGTACTTTTTCTGATTCAAAGTCAGCCCAGTAGCAGGCGGCCCAGCCGCCGCTGGCCCAGCAGCAGGTGGCCCAGCGACCACGGCAGCTGCACCGGCCAGCCCCGCTTGGCTCCTCGTGGGTCGGCTCCGTCGTCGGCTGGGCTCGGCAGCCCCGTTTTGGCAACGTCGCCTGGTACTGAGTCTGATGACTCTAGCTCCTCCAGCCCCGTCTCGGCCACGACGCCTTCGTCTCCTGTGGCCAGTCCCGTAGCGCCGGCGCCGTCCGCTGTGGTCCATCATCGACCACACACGCGCAGTCGGTCTGGTGTTTTTTGCCCCAAGGAACGCACAGACGGGACTGTGGCGTGGCTTGCTGCATGTGTGGCTCATGCTGCTGTGGATCCAACGGCAGAGCCGCGTCATTTTCAGGCTGCACTGGGTATTCTTCACTGGCATGCTACGATGGAGCAGGAATTTCAGGCTTTGCTGAAAAATGGCACTTGGCAGCTTGTTCCTCCGGTCCCTGGCGTCAACATCATTGACTCCAAATGGGTGTTTAAGGTGAAACGACATGCAGATGGTTCTATTGAGCGCTATAAGGCACGGCTGGTTGCCAAGGGTTTCAAGCAGAGGTATGGTCTTGATTATGAAGACACGTCCAGTCTAGTTATCAAGCCTACTACTATTCGTATACTGTTGTCTCTTGCTGTTACTCGTGGTTGGTCTCTTCGTCAGCTTGCCGTGCAGAATGCCTTCCTCCATGAAGTTCTTGAGGAAGAGGTTTATATGCGTCAACCACCGGGTTTTGTTGATCCTACACGTCCACATCATCTCTGTCGTTTGGTCAAGGCGTTGTATGGACTTAAGCAGGCACCTCGTGCATGGCATGTACGCCTTGGTTCTGCTCTTCGGGCTCTTGGGTTTATCTGTTGATGTATAATGTGTTGCCTAGTCTCTTCCATCAGATCGGTCTTTTGATTGCATTGGCTAGAGCATGCACTTCTACATGGTATCAGAGCCAAGAGGTCTTGAGTTCAAAACCCGGCTGGCGCAATTAAATTGCAGCACACTTTCGGTCCACGTTTAGGCCTGAGGGAGCCACATGTAAGGGGGAGTGTTGACGTATAATGTGTTGCCTAGTCTCTTCCATCAGATCGGTCTTTTGGTTGCATTGGCTAGAGCATGCACTTCTACATTATCCCCTCCACTGCTGACACGTCACTGTTCCTCCTTCAGCGTCCTGAGGTGACGATGTATCTCTTGGTGTACGTCGATGATATCATCATTGTCAGTTCCTCTAATGCTGCTGCTGATCGCCTTGTGTCCGCATTGAGTGAGGAGTTGGCTGTCAAAGATTTGGGTGCTCTGCATTACTTTCTTGGTTTGGAGGTGTCACGACTACGTATATACAGTCTAACATTCTACACTAGTTCGGAGGGAGTACTAACCTTGTCGTTCACATAGGTGGCCCAGAAGCGAGCGACGGCATGGCCGTAGGGGTCTGTAGGGAGGATGGGCTTGCCGTTGCCGGGAAGGCCGAGGGCTCGTCGAGGTACTCCACGATGAGCAGCGACTCACAGATGGGCTTGCCGTTGTGGATGAGGACGGGCACCTTCTTGTACAATACAAAGGGTTGGACGCGATGAGGAGGTCGCTCTTGCACCCGCGGTCCTCCGGGAGGTACTCGTAGCTCAGCCCCTTTACGGCGAGCGCTATCTGTGCGCGGAGCACGAAGGGGCTCACCCCGGGCGCCCACCACCCCAGCAGCTTCAGCCCTTCACCGCCGGCCATCAACGTTTCCCCGTCTTCCTCCCTGATGCTCCTGTCCTGTATATCTGTTGCTTAAGTGTATGAGTATATGGCAAGGCCCGAACTGCGATCTTTATAAGCACGAGTGGCGAAGATGAAATCGTCTTGGAAGGAAACAAGACAAAAGCTGGACTATGAGGCAGGAAAAACTAATTATAGGAGAGCATGTTGATGCGGCACCTACCCACTCCCCACCTACCGCACCTTCTGGGCTTCTATCCTCCACCTCCAGCTAAAAATTTCAACAATGTGCCAGATACAAAAAATGCTACACCTACGGTAGAACTTACGTGCTCCTTCTGCAAATTTGCTAAACCAATCTCTCAACCCCAAATTCAACTGGGTGGGCCCCACCTGTTAGCTATGCTGCAGAGTAGTTAGCTCCTCCCAGGATCAACGTAGAGGATCAAAGAGCAGCTAAGAGAGAAGATGCATCAGCTGCACATATATGTAGCTGTATCAGTGAACACACACATGCATTAGTGATAGAGAAGCTCACGTTCTACTACTTAGAAGCTTGCACTCTCGGAAAAAAAACTACTTAGAAGTTTTATTGCTGAGAGTGGCGTTTTGGCGCATGTGAGCATGCGCTTCTGGTTTTTTAAATGTGTTTTAAACGTATTTTGAAATATCAAAAAATTTCAAACAAAAACCTGGCACGTACATCTCAATATTGTACTCCCTCCGGTCCTTTTTACTCTGCACATTGGATTTGCCGAAAGTCAAACTTAGCTAAGTTTGACCAAATTTATATTAGAAATTATTAGCATCTATAATATCTAATAAATATAATATGAAAATATATTCCGAGATGAATCTAATGATGTTGGTGTTGTTATGTAAATGACAACAATTTTTTACATAAAATTGGTCAAAGTTGGATGAGATTGACTTCAGACAAATCTAATATGCAAAGTAAAAAGGACCGGAGGGAGTACATGCTCACGACGTCTTTTGGCGAAAAACCGACAACTTATGTGTCACGGGTGAAAAAGACAAAATCCGATGTCAAAAATGCTTTTCACAAGACATCCTTTTGTCTTTTTTACACGTGTCACAAAAAATATCGGTTTCCTCTGAAAGTTAACGTGCACACATATAATGTCGAGATGTATGCGGCAAATTTTTGTTTGAAATTTTTTCACACTTTAAAATATATTTTTCACATGCGCGCTCCCTAAAGCACCAATGGATTTCCGCTTTATTCTAAATATACTAAATCTAGCTAGGTTTGATTTATCCTGTTTTTTTGACTTTTTTCAATCAGTGAAAATCTATCCAATTGGAGGCTGCCACGTTATATAGTAGGGGATCTGGTTGTGTACGTTTTGGGTGGCTTGTGCGATTTTACCTGAGATCGGGGACATTCCTTTTGTGTGTCGTTTCTGCATGGGCGGTTTGACTGCGTTTCCAGATGGGTGTGCATGCCTGCCGTTCCGTTTTGTTCTGGTGCGGCCACGTCATTGATTGTTTTTTTTTTCCAAGTCATTGATTGTTTTTTTTTTGGCATGCTGGATTTCTCAAGTTAGTCGGTTGCCGCTTATCGGGCAGTTTCTGGAGCCATGATAGGTCAAGCAGTTTCTGGACGATGATAGGTCGGCCGCCGCTTACGGGTGTATAAATACTCATCGACTCGAGCACGCTCCCACCTCCCCTCCCACCTCTAGCTTTGCAGTTGCGTGCTCCTACATGGATTCCGTGCGGTTTGCCATAGCTTCGGCACTCTTTCTGGCGGCGGCCGTGGTGATGGCCGCCGACGACGCACACCTGCTGGACGACCGACTTCAAGGTGGCGCTGCCTAACCAGGCGTCGCTTGACGGCTGGACCGCGCGCGACGGCGCCTGCAGGTTCCCCGACGCGGTGTGCAGGGGCGAGCGCCTCACGTCGCTCTCGCTCTCCGCCGTCCTGCTCAATACCGACATCCGCGCTGTCGCGGCCACCATGCTGCAGCTCAGCGCCTTCAAGAGGCGGCGGCCATCGTCAGCGATGCGCTCGCGGCGGCGGCCGGCGGCTGGTGCGGCAGCAAGCTCGAGGTGCTCAACCTCTCCGGAAATCCCGTGCTGCGCGGTTCCGTCGCCAACGTGGCCGCGCCCTCCGGCTACTGCAGTCAGTTGAATCTATTCGGTGATGCGGTTGGTGCAGACAAGGACGCTGGCGGTGGCGGGCAGGGGTTTGCGGCCCTGGACGGCTGGATGGTGGGTGCCGGCCTCGGGTCTGTCCGGTGGCTGGGCCTCGCCTGAAATAAGTTCCTCCGGCGGCCTCTCGGACTTCACCAACTGCTCCGGACTGTAGTACCTTGACCTGTCCGGCAACCTCATCGGCTGCGATGTGGCCGCCAGGGCGCTCTCCGGCTGCCGCAGTCTTAGAGCGCTCAACCTCTCCAGCAACCATCTCGCCGGCGCGTTTCTGCCGAACATCGCTGGCCCTGTGTGTAGTCCTCGCCGCTCCGCCCGCGGAGACCGGAGGCCATGGTGGCGGGCCGCCTCGGCATGGTGTTGCAGCACGAGCGGCGGAGAGCACGGCCACGCTGTTGGTTCCTTAGCTCGACCTGGCGGTTGCAGCATGTTTCTCGCGCCCGCCCTGACTGTAGGTGATCCACCTACAGCCTGCGTCGCCACCATGGGGAACTATCGCCTCAGTGGTGTCCAAGATCGGCAAGGTAAAGACCAATCGTTAATCCATCTTGGAAGAATGAGGGGTAGAATCTTGGGAGTAAATCTGACTAGGCATTTAATTGGACAGCACGTCAATCCTGGGGACACGATCGACTAGATGAAGAAGCTGTTGGAGAGGATCTGGCGACTGCAGGAGCCGAGCGGGATATGTCGCTGGGTAGTCGCCGGTGATGGGGCGGTCAGCGGAGGACGCGTGCTTTATACATGCCCAATTCTTTCTTCTGGTCTAGCTCCTCACCGTCGCCCGGCTGGCCGTCATACTTAGTTTTGTGCCGTATGGTGGTTGCTCTCTGGTTGGTTCATCATGTGCTGATTCCTCTTCTTGTTTCAATTCTGGTTGGTATGCTTTTGGTTCTTTGTGCAGATCTCTGTCTTTATTTGTCAGTTTTTGCTCTCTTTGCTTGATTAGGATCGTATTGATATTCGTCGGTGGCCGCTGTAAAATTGTGGTATGACGCTGTTGATTTTGTGCTGGTATAAGCATGTTTTGTCTTCTGGATTTTTTTTCCATCCAATTTCTGATTTGTGCTTTTTGCAGGCAGGCTGGTTTTTCAATTTGGTCCGCTGTGCCGAACACTGTCGGTCTGGTGGTTATTCTATAAAGCTGAATATACACCCCAACCTGAACTATCTCTATTGCACAGAAAAATTCATCATAATCACTACATCAACTGCTAATTCTCTTCATGGGATCACCACTTCTATCAAGTGGAATCAACCGAGCCGTTGCTTTAGATGGAGGCAGCAGCTATTACTACCAAACCTTGAAAAGCAATTGGAAACAACCCCCCAACCTTCTCCGACAGTAGTAGAGGTAATTTATAGCCTTGGTAATCCTCAGATTAAGCAAGCAGAGTATCAGATTACTAGAGGATGAAAATGATACAGCGCGAATCGAGAAGAGAGAAGTCAAATGTCAGCGGGAAAATCAAAAAGAGGTTTGTCAGATATCTTTTACGTATACAACAAATACATCTTATTTGGTACTTAAATGTAGTATTGTTGTTTTTGCTTTTTTACCAGTTATTAAGTAGCCAGGGAGCTGTGTACGCATGAAGGTTCAAAACGGACTAAGCTATGTGCTAACAGCAAGAAAGGACCAGCTTAGTTCCACACTGTAGCTTGAGTGCTTTGTATGCACAAGTAAAGCTGTGTACTGTAATAAGAAAAACTTACCACTCCATTTGGGTTTATCCAGTTCTCTTGACCTATTGTATAATATAACCAAGTTTTCATAGATGCAACTGGGACATAGTTGAAATTGTGTACTGTAATAGTATGATAGACTTGGTGCTCTACTTAAATGTACGCAGTGCTCTCCGTCTGTAATGTAATGTATAACTAATCGTACACACATGATGACATGTCCAGCGATCTAGCTTTTTCACTTACTAAAAAGCTGATAAAAGTAAAGTATTCTCTTTCTATTTCTTTTCTACGTATGTAGCATTGATTATGGCTGCTACATGTTCGAGATACTCCTACCTCTGATAGGGGCCAGCGAGCCACGGCAGACACGGTGGCAACAGCAGTAGCGAACTAGCGTCGGCCAGTTCAGTTGCGTCCGTAGCACACTCAGAATTGTATGAATGAAATTGTGAGACTTTGTCCTTATATGTCAAGAACTTTAGGATTACATTTAAGCAGAATTGGTCTAATGCATGTATGCCACCTTTGTTCTGATGACGTTAGGTTTGTTTTTCTTCCCATCCAGTAATGATTGGCTGTCCATGCTTTTCTTAAAAATATAGTTTTTTATATGGGAGGTGCTCTATTTTTGAAATAATCTACAAATACTCCTTTACACATGGAAGGTTTACTGCCGAACAATTGAATTATTAAGCTAATGTTACCGTGGGAAACATTACTATTTAGCCAAATATTTCACTTTCATGATATAGGTACTTATTGGTCACTAAGCAATGCAACGTTTACCAAAATCATATACCAATTCACTTTTGATCTCACTGAGGCGAGCATTTTGAAATTTCTTTGTTAGAACTGAGATAAAATATGGTCTAAGTGTTGGACAGGAATACAATGTCATGTTGATTAAGCAATCCCGGCAACATGCTAAACTAACATGACCTCGAAGTAATCAGTGAAGCCTCTCTTTTGTGATTTGTGATCGTTACGATTTCAGCAAGGTGCTAAACTACCAATGTGCCTATGTGTCTTTCGCAATTTTTGTAGTACACATTGACTTATTTGTTTGTTACCGAAAAAATGCATACAACAAAGATAGCATGTACAAACACCACGTATCAACGACGTGTCCCGTCTATGTGTCATGTCGAAATATATTGCGTGTTAGCAATGGAGTTTGTAATATATTATGCTCATAATGTTGGGTTGCCCTGCGCGCGGCAGCGCTATTGAAATGGCAATGTATGCTTCCCGTCTAGCAAGATGTAGCACTCATGGTGATAATAAATGTATCCTTTTCATGTTATTTATGTGCATATATAGTTTGCTTTCTTGTGAACAGCTTTATAACTACAAACTTATACACGTGAAGCTTTAATTTTTTTTATTACATGAGCCAAAAATGCTATATATATGCATGTAATGTATCGACAGTGCGCGGGGTGCCGCCGCGCGGGTATGGCTAGTTGCTTCCAATTGGTACGAGTAATTTCGCAGCAAGGGGCGGAAGACCTGCCAGTCAAGGTGACCTGAATTTGGCAGCCATACTATGTCATGCATGACGTGAGCTGCAGTACATGCTACTGTACTGTCTAGCCTAAGAGGGACATACAGAATCCGATAAAGCCACGTATACATGGTAGCACCTACTACCACACACAAATAATTTATTACTTGCATGTCCAGCTCATGCATGCACTATTCTCCTTACACTTAGCTAAATTCAACGGACATGAATAAAATTTATTTTACTGCTAGCTATTGTAACAAATGCTTCTTGCCGATGTCCTTGGATATTTTAGCTGGTACACTGCCTCCATGATGCATATTAGTTTTTTTATTTTTGCAGAGAGCATGATGCATATTAGTTGGCGAAACAAGATTATAGTTTAACACCCTCTCCTAGTTTGGCTCAACCAAAAAAATACCCCCAAGTCTTTTACATTAATCATGTAAGTGTCATTCCTTATGAACAATGGCGGAGGCAGGCTTGATTGAGCCGCGAGCGAGAAACTATAGGTCAAAAAATAACTAAAAACAAACCCAGTTTCAATGCATGAGCAATTTTAAACGGAAGTAACTTAGACTGGTGGGTAGTGTCATACGTGTGATGACATAGAGAGGTTCATTCATTACTTTGTAGAGTCATTTTATATTCAGAATCGCTACATGATGGTAACATATTATGTTACTTCATTCGCATCTCTCCTCATTAATTACTTGTCACATCATACTTTTTGCCTATGTGGCATGCATGTGACTAATTAGTCTTATGTCCCTTTATATCTCGCATGAAAAAAGGAGTTAAGATGGGTCATGTTAAAACTTCTCGGACAAATAAGAATCTAACCACAATAATCAATGAAAGTATTTATTCAATGGTGATACAAAAAATTAGGACATTTACTCCCTCTGAACTGAAATAAGTATCGTGGTTTTAGATACAAGTCAAAAGAGTGATTAATCTTAGCCTCCAATGGTCTTCAATAAAAGCTAAACCTTGAACGATAAATTTTGAAATACAATATAGATGCAAAATGTAAAAAGAGTCAATTGGTATTCTCTTACTGTTCAATATCATCGGGGTTGAGTTGAGCTCTAATACGAGGGATATTATTAGTTGTTTGACTTAATGGACCGTTTTCCAAGGAGGGTCCTGTGATGTGAACTTGAAAAGGTGTCATTGTTTTGTTTCTTTTATTCATCTCACCTTCCTGTAAAATTAAATAGAAACAAAAATTAGTAAACCGGTTTTCACATTCAAAGACTTTAGATTTA
This sequence comes from Triticum dicoccoides, assembly GCF_002162155.2. NCBI lineage: Eukaryota > Viridiplantae > Streptophyta > Magnoliopsida > Poales > Poaceae > Triticum > Triticum dicoccoides. The sequence continues at coordinate 723,012,130 of NC_041386.1, forward strand.
GAAATTAAAGAAAGAAAATAACATGGAAAGAGGAAATCATTAAGAGCTAAACATCATGTTTCAATCAAGGCATCGAACAGCGGCATCTAGCAAGAGAAGTTGGGATTTGGCTGAGACGGGGATACCCATTGCGTCTGAGCCGCAGAGGCAGAATGTCGAAGGGCGCCGGCTCCCGCAGTTGCTCCTCGAGACCTGAACGACCACGACTAGATTGGACAAACAGGGCCGCGACCTCGCTAGGCAGCACATCGCATTGTCGAAGGAGAGGACCGACCGCCAACAAAGACATGTTATGGAAGTGGAGTACTGCCCGCTGCCATGCATGATTAGCCGCCTGGCAGCGAAAACGAGACACTGCGGAGGCTCGGTGAGGTAGGGTTCTTCCACACGGTGGCGGTACGTTTCTTTCTTTTCAAGTAAAAATAGACTCACGCAGGCAATCCCGCACATATCCTTCTTCTTTTCTCCTTCGCGCATTACCCCGGGTAGTAACCTTTTTTCATCTGAGGTGATCTTGGGTGTGTAATCAGCCGAACACTACCTGAGCAGCAACTTTCAGCACCCCACACACTACTTCGGCCCTCGGTATGAAATCGGATGGAGATGGCCTAAACATCAAATTTCTCTGTTTTGATGAGATGGAGATTATCATGTATCACTTTTTCATTCGAGGCCATGCTATTTATATTTATTGCCGTGACAAAATCTCGTATTAACATGTTTTAAAATCTTCCTTTAGATATTAAGAACTCAAGAGGATAACATTGCATTTCGTACTAGTAACGTCCTTGACGGGGTAAAATCGGATAAGTATATATAGTATACACAGTTTTTTGTTTCCCTTCCCGCAAGCCGACTTGGCAAAGCCATCTTCCTTATGATCTCCGCCGACGAGTATGTGGATTCACTTCCCTCCTCCTGGCACTCCGGCAGCCAGTGGCGGGGAGGGTATTCTTGGTTCCACGACTTAGATAGGTATGGTTTTGCTTATCACAAGGACAACACTCGGATGGATGGCGGCGCTTCTTCTTCGCTTCAGTCTCTCAGACTCTGATCCTCCTCAAGTTTGTTCATCAGGGCGTATTAGACAGAGCTCCAGCCTAGATTCCTGTCTGCTCCTCGGAGCAGCGAGGTTAGTGTTTCTCGTCGTGCATACGCACCAACAAGATTTGATATCAGGTTCTTCAGTTCAATTGAAGGATTCAATGGCGATGCTTGCGGCCCCCAAACGCTCGTCCTTAGGGCACACGCACGAATACTTCTCGGCTGTCATCGACAAGGTCCAGCCGGCTCCGGTATCGGAGCAGCGACAGCGGCGCGTCGGCGGCTCGTTCGGGCGGCGGCAATGGTTGTTCGGTTGCCCACAGATCTTGATGTAATTTTTATTATGTTTGGGTATTGTACTTTCCGTGAACATTTATAATGGATCTGATATTTTCAAGAAAAAAAAAAACGTCCTTGAGAAAGCGATCAAAGAATGATGAAGCTTTAATTTATTCCCAAATCAGCAAACTCAGATCGAAGACGGTGCACGCATGCGCACCATCCATGACGATCAGACGCTAACAACCAAGTAACAAAAGTTCAGCGAGAGCAGAACAACTCGTGAAAACACCAACTGAATTTGAAGGCGAGCACAGCAACAGCGATGTAACGAGGCGACATGTTCTCTAATTAGTTGCCGACGCAGTGAGCGCGGCCTTCCACTTTGGATAAAGAACCGTTGAGATGTACTCCTCCACCTTGTCCGCCGCAGGCAGCAGCGCCCTTACCGGCTCGGCGGCCCTGAACCAGTCCGCCCATGCGGCCAACTTTGGTGTCCTCGCTGCGTCGAGAAATGGCGGCATGCCAGCAAGGCAGCCTATCGCTTCGATCCAGGGAAGATAGCACCCGAGTGCAATGTCAAGCAGCCCGAGAGAGCCACCGCCAAAGAACGGCGCCTCCGCGCCCCCTTCCTTGGAGCATTCCGCCAGGGCGGCCTCTAGGAGCCCGAGTGCTGACAAGGTCTCCTCCACCTTGTCGGCTCTTTCCTGCAGCTTCCCTGTCTTGAGGATGCCGATGCACGAAGGGAACAGCTGTGGCAGCACATTGATTATGTGATTTTTCATTAATCAATATTTTCTTTCAATGGATATTTCAAGATAATACAACTCAGAGCGAATGTTCAACATCTGCATAACACAATGCACGCAACCAACATGTCCAACTCAAAAAAAAGTATTATCACTTTAATGAAAGAGAAAAGTCTAAGATGGGCCAAACTAGACGAGATGAAACATACCTTGTTATCCACGTAGGCGGCCCAGAAACGGGCGGCAACACGGCGGTAGGGGTCGGCAGGGAGGATGGCGGCGCCATTTTCGGGGAAGGCGTCGTCGAGGTACTCCAAGATGATCAGCGACTCGCAGACAGGCCTGCCGCCATGGATGAGGACAGGCAGCTTCTTGTGCACGGGATTGGATGCGAGGAGCAGGTCGCTCTTGCACCGGGGGTCCTCGGGGAGGTAGTCGTAGGTCAGCCCCTTGATGCCGAGCACCATCTGGGCGCGGATCACGTACGGGCTCACCCCGGACGCCGCCCCCAGCAGCTTCAGCCCTTGCTCTTGAGCGCCGGCCATCATCGATCGTCCTTGAAGGATCTCTGTAGCTAAGTGTTGATTAAAGTGTAGTATATTTCTATATGTATACGATATGGCACTGCGTCGTCATTCGGTGATTGTGCATTCATAGCCCTCCATATGCGCCTTGAAATGTGCAATCGGCCATCACTTTATCGCAACAGCCTTCAACGATCCCTATCCAACCACTTGCCCATTTTGTCATGGGGAATGTGTGTGGTTGCTTTACGTTGGCACAAGGACCAATGAAGAAAAGTGTACGATTTATCCTTGTCTCAAGCATGCAATGCCACGCCGTTCTTTAGTTGTAACTAGTAAGCTTGTACGTGCAAATGCACGTCTCTAACTAATATTACAAATATATGTGAGAATTAGGGCATCTCCAACACGGACCCTCAAACCGCTCGCAACCGTCTTGACTGTGCGATCCGGACGTGTTTTGCCAACCAAAACGGTCTTGTATCTGTCCGCTTGGCGGTCCTAACACACTTTTTCCCGCAAACTGGACACAAAATGGGGGACTTCGCGGGCATTCGGACCGCTACCACGCCTGCGTCTGGCAACCGTGGCCAACCCAAAACCATCTCTCTTGCCCACATGCTTTCCCACCCGACTTTAAAGAATGTTAGCGCCATATTCATGCCAGCATGTGCGCCGCTAAAAGCATAATAACCAAACAAGTTCCTGTAGATAAATTCATTGTCATTATCTTAACCATTGCAAGAACTAAATAAGATGCATTAATGGGTTTCAGAGTCACTCATCTATCTGTGTTTTTTGGAACACAAGCTGGTAATCGACCATGCTAGAAAAAAGTATTATCGTTCCATTCAGGATGAGGTACTTTCAATGCTTGGTTTAGGTAAAATGCGATCATCTGAAGTTTCAATGCATATCTAAGGTCCTAAATCATCTTAAGCTTGACCAAGGCAACAGATAAGCCAAGGGTCAAGATAAAGTGGTCAAGGGAAGCATATGGAAGTGCAATATGGAAAAAATATGTATTACAAAAACAAAACAAATAAATCATGACAATACATATAATAGATAGAAACCAATATTACCATCCTGCATGATGACTTGCATATCCGGGGCCAACTATGAAGAAGTTTTGCTAGGGACTGAATATCCGGCGACCGGCGTTGTGTGTAGTTTTGGATCCCTTGCATATTACTTGGACACGACTCCATATCCTGTCTACACACCGTACGACTCCAAGTCTAACTGTAACCTAATTTGTACAATAATATTCGACACAACTCTAACACTTTTGAAGTATAGCTCCTTTTTTTGAAGGTTAGCTCATTGAAGTGCTTGGATGATTACGGATCAGAGTTTGGACTCAGTTTGGACTCAGGGTTAGACAACGACCTATTTTCTTCAATCAAATCCACTAGTTTAAAATGCTTACGACAGCTTGTGGTGACGTCAGTGCTTATGACAGCATGCAATCTTTCGTTTTTGCAAGTAGTGGCGTCATTGCTTATGTCCACAAGCGCGACCGGGAAGAACGAGCTACGATGAGAGTGACTGAGAGCCAGAGAAGATGTTCCAGCTAAAAATATGAAAGGAAAAGAAGGCATGTAGAGTATATAATAAGATAATTTACTTATGTAAATAAACATAAGTCCATGCAATAAAATAAACCAGTCATGATTATAAGGACTTGGTAAATTATTCTTTTTGCTAATTTGATAATATATATAGATGTGGTCCACCGAATGAGCAATTTGAGTAAGATGCGCTAGCGCATAAGCATATGGGAGGGATGAACTTAAAACAATAGAGAAATCCACCCAAATTGCACTAGAAGATGGTCGATAAAGAGATCAGTAGGTCCATGAAAATCCATATTTTTATTTCATTGTTGATGAAATATTTCTGAAACCATTAATGAAATTAGAAACCAACAAACCAGGAGTTTGAAAGGGGATGCTAGAGGTCGGTACGGGTATCCATGAAACATATTTTTATTCCATATCTCACCTTTTCACCTTGCTTAATACTATTAGGAACCTCGGTTCATATTATTGTCATTAGACATCCATACCCTTACTGGACTAATCAATTGTTTTGTCACTGTTAAGGTTAGTGGCCCGTTAAAACGTGGTAGAAGTTGAGACTCAACAGAATATGCACATGGATCACCACGATGTGCCTACCAAGGTGCACACAGTACATCGAGTTCTCTATGGTCTTCATGTTTATAATTGCATGTGCTTAAAGTTATAGTTTGCCTTTCAATGAGAAAAATTAAGTCCAGGTTGTACAATTCAGAATTCTATTTTGAATACAAAGGTTGAAATGTAATAAGCAAATTTTTCATGAAAATAGAATTCCCATATTATATCAGTATTATGAATTTATGAGAGATGAATGGTTCATGTACAAGCTGATGATCCATTGTGTCAATAAGCTGATGATCCATTATATCAGTATTGACACAATGGTTCCTTTGATGCTAGGACCTTTAAAGGAACAATAAGGAAAATCTGGGATTCTAGGAACAAGAAGGTTTTCCATAGTTTGAAAAATGATATCAAAACCTCTGTATTACGGCTAATTACCTTCTTCTGCGTGTCCGTCTTGAGATACTCAAGACGGAAACTTTAAAGGAACACCTCAAGACGGAAAATTTAAAGGAACACGCAGGGCTGTGGTGTGACTTACTCTCCTCACGTATTACGTGATCCCTGTAAACTCTAACACTTTTTGAAATATATTCAGGTGGGGTCTCTCCCCCGGTTTCAAAAAAAAAAAAAATGCAAGAAATGTTGACTTCATCATTGTTTAAGACTAGAGATCCCTCGTCAGGCACAAAACACGATCACATGTGTATTACCATCATATAGTAACTTATCCAAATGATATACTTTTTGGAAATTTTTTAGACAACATATGCAGCTTATCTTCATTGGTCCTTGTGCCACAATGTAAAGACGCCACACATTTTCCCCATGACAGAATGGGCAGGTGGTTGGATACGGATCGTGGAACGGTGTCGCGATAAAGTGATGGCCGATTGCACATTTCAAGGCGCATGGACGGCTATCAATGTACAATCATCGTATGACGATGCAGTGCCATATCGTATACATACTACACTTAATCAACACGTAGCTACAGAGATCCTTCAACGACCATCGATGATGGCCGGCACTCAAGAGCAAGGGCTGAAGCTGCTGGGGGCGGCGTCCGGGGTGAGCCCATATGTGATCCGCGCCCAGATGGCGCTCGGCATCAAGGGGCTGACCTACGACTACCTCCCCGAGGACACCCGGTGCAAGAGCGACCTGCTCCTCGCATCCAATCCCATACACAAGAAGCTGCCAGTCCTCATTCACGGCGGCATGCCCGTCTACGAGTCACTGATCATCTTGGAGTACCTCGACGGCGCCTTCCCCGAAAATGGCGCCTCCATCCTCCCTGCCGACCCCTACCGCCGTGTTGTCGCCCGTTTCTGGGCCGCCTACGTGGATAACAAGGTATGTTTCATTTCGTCTAGTTTGGCCCATCTTAGACTTTTTTCTTTCATTAAAGTGATAATACTTTTTTTGTTTTGAGTTGGACCTGTTGGTTGCGTGCATTGTGTTATGCAGATGTTGAACATTCTCTCTGAGTTGTATTATCTTGAAATATCCATTGAAAGAAAATATAGATTATTGAAAAATCACATAATCAATGTGCTGCCGCAGCTGTTCCCTTCGTGCATCGGCATCCTCAAGACAGGGAAGCCACAGGAAAGAGCCGATAAGGTGGAGGAGACCTTGTCGGCACTTGGGCTCCTAGAGGCTGCCCTGGCGGAATGCTCCAAGGAAGGGGACGCGGAGGCGCCGTTCTTTGGTGGTGGCTCTCTCGGGCTGCTTGACATTGCGCTCGGGTGCTATCTTCCCTGGATCGAAGCGATAGGCTGCCTTGCCGGCATGCCTCCATTTCTCGACGCAGCGAGGACACCAAAGTTGGCCGCATGGGCGAAGCGGTTCACGGCCACCGAGCCGGTCAGGGGGCTGCTGCCTGAGGCGGACAAGGTGGTGGAGTACATCTCAACGATTCTTTATCCAAAGTGGAAGGCCGCGCTCACTGCATCGCCAACTAATTAGAGATCATGTCGCCTCGTTTCGTCGCTGTTGCTGTGCTCGCCTTGAAATTCAATTGGGGTTTTTCACGAGTTGTTGTGCTCGTTGAACTTTTGTCACTTGGTTGTTAGGGTCGTCATGGATGGTGCACATGCGTGCACTGTCTTCGATCTGAGTTTGCTGTTTTGGAAATAAATTAAAGCTTCGTCAATCTTTCATCGCTTTCTCATTTTTTTCTTCGAAAATATCAGATCCATTATAAATGTTCACCGAAAGTACAAAGCACCCAAACATAATAAAAATTACATCAAGATCCGTGGACAACCGAACAACCATTGCCGCCGCCCGAACGAGCCGCCAACGCGCCACTGTCGCTGCTCCGATACCAGAGCCGGCTGGACCTTGTCGATAATAGCTAGGAAGTATTCGTGTGTGTGCCCTAAGGGCGAGCGTTTGGGGGCCGCAAGCATCGCCGTTGAATCCTTCATTTGATCTGAAGAACCTGACACCAAATCTTGTTGTTGCGTACGCACGACGAGAAACACTAACCTCGCCACTCCGAGGAGCTGACAGGAATTTAAGCCGGAGCTCTGTCTAATACGTCCCGATGAACAAACTTGAGGAGGATTAGAGTCCGGGAGACTGACTCAAAGAAGAAGCGCCGCCATCCATCCGAACGCTGCCCTTGCGAGAAGCAAAACCCTACCTATCTAAGTCGAGGCACCAGGAATACCCTCCCTGCCACCGGCTGCTGGAGTGCCAGGAGGAGGGGAGGCGAATGCACAAACTCGTTGGCGGTGATCAAAAGGAAGATGGCTTTCCCAAGTCGCCTTGCGAGAAGGGAAACAAAAAACTGTGTCTACTGTACTTATCCGATTTTACCCCATCAAGGACGTGACTAGTACGAAATGCAATGTTCTCCTGTTGAGTTCTTAATATCTAAGGAAAAAATTTAAACATGTTAATACAAGATTTTGGCAAGGCAATAAATATAAATAGCATGGCCATCTCATCAAAACGGACAAATTTAATGTTTAGGCCATCTCCATCCGATTTCACACCAAGGGCCGAAGTAGTGTCTGGGGTGCTGAAAGTTGCTGCTCGGGGTACTGTTCGGCTGATTACAGACCCAAGATCACCGCAGATGAAAAAAGGTTACTGCTCGGGGTAATGCGCGAAGGAGAAAAGAAGAAGGATATGTGCGGGATTGCCTGCGTGAGTCCATTTTTTACTTGAAAAGAAAGAAACGAACCGCCACCATGTGGAAGAACCCTACCCCACCAAGCCTCTGCCGTGTCTCGTTTTTGCTGCGAAACGGCCAACCATGCGTGGCAGCGGGCAGTACTCCACTTCCATATCATGTCTTGGTTGGCGGCAGGTCCTCTCCTTCGACAAGGCAACATGCTGCCTAGCGAGGTCGCGGCCCTGTTCGTGCAATCTAGTCTTGGCCGTTCACTTATCGAGGAGCAACCTCAGGAGCCGGCGCCCTTCGGCATTCTGCCTCTGCGGCTCAGACGCAATGGGTATCCCCGTATCATTGTGGTTGAATTCTTATTTGTCCGAGAAGTTTTAACATGACCCATCTTAACTCCTTTTTTCATGTGAGATATAAAGGAACATAAGCCTGCTTATAGTGGGAGTAACATAATTAATTAGTAACATGCATGCCACATAGGCAAAAAGTATGGTGTGACAAGTAATTAATGAGGAAAGATGCGAATGAAGTAACACAATATGTTATCATCATGTAGCGGTTCTGAATATAAAATGACTCTACAAAGTAATGAATGAACCTCTCTATGTCATCACACGTATGACACTACCCACCAGTCTAAGTTACTTCCTTTTAAAATTGCTCATGCATTGAAACTGGGTTGTTTTTAGTTATTTTTTGACCTATAGTTTCTCGCTCGCGGCTCAATCAAGCCTGCCTCCGCCATTGTTCATAAGGAATGACACTTACATGATTAATGTAAAAGACTTGGGGGTATTTTTTTGGTTGAGCCAAACTAGGAGAGGGTGTTAAACTATAATCTTGTTTCGCCAACTAATATGCATCATGCTCTCTGCAAAAATAAAAAAACTAATATGCATCATGGAGGCAGTGTACCAGCTAAAATATCCAAGGACATCGGCAAGAAGCATTTGTTACAATAGCTAGCAGTAAAATATATTTAATTCATGTCCGTTGAATTTAGCTAAGTGTAAGGAGAATAGTGCATGCATGAGCTGGACATGCAAGTAATAAATTATTTGTGTGTGGTAGTAGGTGCTACCATGTATACGTGGCTTTATCGGATTCTGTATGTCCCTCTTAGGCTAGACAGTACAGTAGCATGTACTGCAGCTCACGTCATGCATGACATAGTATGGCTGCCAAATTCAGGTCACCTTGACTGGCAGGTCTTCCGCCCCTTGCTGCGAAATTACTCGTACCAATTGGAAGCAATAAAGGGGAAATTCATGGGTGCTTCAGGAGCGCGCCGACGTGAAAAACATATTTTAAAGTGTGAAAAAATTCCGAACAAAAATTTTCCGCATACATCTCGACATTATATGTGTGCACGTTAAGTTTCGGAGAAAACCGATATTTTTTGTGGCCCGTGTAAAAAAGACAAAAGGATGTCTTGTCAAAAGCATTTTTTGACATCGGATTTTGTCTTCTTCACAAGTGACACATAAATTGTCCGTTTTTTGCCAAAAGACATTATGGGCATGTACAATATTGAGATGTACATGCCAGATTTTTGTTTGAATTTTTTTGATATTTTAAAATATGTTTAAAACACATTTAGAAAACTAAAAGCGCATGCTCCCATGCGCCAAAACGCCACTCTCAGCAATAAAGCTTCTAAGTAGTTTTTTTCGAGAGTACAATCATCTAAGTAGTAGAACGTGAGCTTCTCTATCAGTAATGCAGGTGTTCACTGACACAACTACATATATGTGCAGCTGATGCATCTTCTCTCTTAGCTGCTCTCTGATCCTCTACGTTGATCCTGGGAGGAACTAACTACTCTGCAGTATAGCTAACAGATGGGGCCCACCCGGTTGAATTTGGCGGTTGAGAGATTGGTTTAGCAAATTTACATAAAGAGCACGTAATACCCACTACTAGAATTCCGATGTACGCCGAGTGCCACGGACACTCGGTAAAGGGCCGAAAACCCGCCGGCAAAGCCTTTGCCGAGTGTCCCCCTCGGCAAAGGCCACCCGACGTACACCTCTCCGCAAACAGGAATTTGCCGAGAGCCAAAACACGGGCACTCAGCAAAGACTTTGCCGAGAGCTAAATAGTACAGCTCGGCAAAATAAAGTAGCTAACGGATAGCAGACGGGGACGACGAGTTCCTAACACGTGGGACCAGAAAAACAGGCCGAGGGCCAACTTTGCCGAGAGCTCCACTCGGCAAAGAGAGACAGTAGCAGGTCGACACATGTCAGCTCCTGACATGTGGGAGCAGGAGAACATGCCATGTTTGCTGAGAGCACCATTCGGCAAAGAGATTGCCGAGGGCCAACTTTACCACGCTGTCCTACTGGTCAGAAGGATTGCCGAGAGGAGCTCTCAGCAACGATATCGTCATTTTTAAAAATATATTTAGCAAGTTATTTAAAACTTTTACTGATAAATGTGACCAGTGGGACCACATGTCAGTTAGAAAGAACACACACAAAAAAAGAAAATAGGATGTGGCATATACTTTGCCGAGTGTCGTATGGCGGCTCTCGGTAACGTACGCAGTAACTGACGAAGTCGTCTGTTGCGGACGGGCATGCCACGTGGCTCCTCTTTGCCGTAAGCGGCTCTCGACGTCTGCAGGGTTTGCCGTGCGGTGCCTCTTTACCGTGGGCAGTGACGGCAAAGAAGACAGTTTACCGTGAAGCTGGGTTTGCCAAGAGTGGCACCCGGCAAAGTTTTCTTTACCGACTGTCCGTGTTTTAGCACTCGGCGAAGAGCATGACACTCGGTGTACCTGAAATTCCAGCAGTGCCGTAGGTGTAGCATTTTTTGTATCTGGCACATTGTTGAAATTTTTAGCTGGAGGTGGAGGATAGAAGCCCAGAAGGTGCGGTAGGTGGGGAGTGGGTAGGTGCCGCATCAACATGCTCTCTTATAATTAGTTTTTCCTGCCTCAGACTCCAACTTTTGTCTTGTTTCCTTTCAGACGATTTCATCTTTGCCACTCGTGCTTATAAAGATCGCAGTTCGGGCCTTGCCATATACTCATACACTTAAGCAACAGATATACAGGACAGGAGTATCAGGGAGGAAGACGAGGAAACGTTGATGGCCGGCAGTGAAGAGCTGAAGCTGCTGGGGTGGTGGGCGCCCGGGGTGAGCCCCTTCGTGCTCCGCGCCCAGATGGCGCTCGCCGTAAAGGGGCTGAGCTACGAGTACCTCCCGGAGGACCGCGGGTGCAAGAGCGACCTCCTCATCGCGTCCAACCCCGTGTACAAGAAGGTGCCCGTCCTCATCCACGACGGCAGGCCCGTCTGCGAGTCGCTGCTCATCCTGGAGTACCTCGACGACGCACCCGGCCTTGCCGGCAACGGCACGTCGATCCTCCCCACAGACCCCTACAGCCGCGCCGTCGCTCGCTTCTGGGCCGCCTATGTGAACGGCAAGGTTAGTACTTCCTTAGAACTAGTGTAGAATACACTCTTATATTATGGGACCGAAGAAGTAGTTCATTTCATACACAGAATATACCTCCTCTCAACTCGCTTTGTTGCCACAGTTGTTTCCTTCGTGCATCGGCATCCTCAAGACAGCGAAGCAGGAGGAGAGAGCCGGTAAGGTGGAGGAGACCCTGTCCGGGCTCCGACACTTGGAAGGTGTCCTTGCAGAGTGCTCCAAAGGGGAGGCAGAGGCGGAGGCGCCGTTCTTCGGTGGTGACACCATCGGGTTCCTCGACATCGCGCTCGGGTGCTATCTTCCCTGGTTTGAGGCAGTAGGCCGCCTGGCCGGCTTGGGGCCGCTCATCGACCCGGCGAGGACGCCGAAACTAGCCGCATGGGCGGAGAGGTTCAGGGTCGCGGAGCCGGTCAAGGCGCTGCTGCCTGGGGTGGACGAGCTGGAGGAGTACATCACTACGGTGCTTTATCCAAAGTGGAACATCGCCGTCACCGGTAACTAGTTAATGATCGTGTCTTTCCATTACCGGCGGAGGATCGTGTCGATCCAATAATTCCTCTGCCTTCTTAGTTGTTTTCACCCCAAGAGTTGAACTGTTGTTACTAGTAGGTCCTTAGTGTCTCCTCCTCGTCGATGGCACGCAGGCGTGCACTCTCTTCGATCTGAGTTGTTGACATGTTGTTTCGTGAATAAATTGAAGCTTCATCCATCTTGCACCTCGCATCTTAATTACCGGTATGTTCTACCAAGCAGATTATTCCCGAGCTCTGTTGGTGGTGATTTCCGAGGAATGGATTTTACTAGGGATAAGATTTCCTTTGAGAAAATCACTGGAAAATCCTTACCTGAATATATAAGACTATCCTATTAATTTCCTTTACAAGATATCTTTTATTTTTGCGGGGTTCCTTCACAGGATACCTGAAGTGATAAGCTTCACCAACAATCAATTATGACATAGAAAACGAAAAGGTGCGACAGGATCCCGGAGTCCCGGCTCCCTCTTATCTGGCCCGTTCACCCATAGGAAAACACCTTCGAACCCATGGTTTTTTCTCTAGCCGCCGTCATTCGCTATTTTCTTGAGACAACACCTGCATTTGAAGTTCTTCTCTCGGGTCGCTGGCCTCCAAAATATTCCGCTATCATCCAAACATTCAGATTTTTTATTTAAACATTGAGAAAGGTATCAAATAGTATACACATGCAACCATTAGCATGGGATGGACTCCTCTCCTCCTCCGCACATAGGGTAGGATTAGAAACTCGTAGCTCACGTGAGAGCTCGATAGCTCAACTCGTTAAGCTTGTACAACTTGCTTAGTGAACAGAGGCAAATGTTTATTTCAGCTCGCTTTATGTAAAGCTTAATGAATGCGCTAACAAGTTTCACAGGCAACTCATTAAACTCATTAGTACAACACAACACATATTATTATCTTAAGTGCCAATATTTCATGGCACCTCAACCCATTTATTAATCTTATCGACCTAGCCTAGCCCATCAGAGGGATCAAACTAGCGCACCTCCTCATGTAGTTACCATATTCCTTCGTAAAAATCACACCCACGCTCTCATCCCGTAGGCCGTAATACAGTGTAGTCTATCAACGAGCGCTCATGAGTTTAATGAGCTTTAAATGAACAGAGAACTGAACTATTTTTTTTGCTCGATAAGCTTAACAAGCTTAACCACACGAGCTGAACAAGCCGAACCTGGACAGGATGAGCAGCTTGTTAATTCACACCTATTCGCATCGAATTTTTTTGTTACTATTACACGTGCTCGGGAAAAATATGCCAAAAATGCGAGGAAATTTTTTTTGAACTCGCAAACTGCACTCTGATATGAGTATCTTAGAACAAGTTTGGCTGTATGTGTAGAGCAGGAATATTTGATATCTATAAACAAAACTGTCAATAGTTAGTGTTGGTACTCCTTGCTTAAATATGCACAGCCAGTCGTGCTCTCCTCCCTGCGGTGGTGGTTCCAGTCGGCAATTTGGCTTCCCTATCTTTGAATCCTGATTCGTTGACATTTGGAAATGCTCGGTCACATATCAGGGCACTGCAGGTGTCGTCCCCTTCTTGAAGGCACTGCCAAAGGCATTTCTCTGTGCCGCTCTTCACGCACTGGGGGAAACCGTAGGTATGGTTCATCGGATTGGACAAAGGCGGCGTTGTAGCATCAACCCCCTACTCAAAGGCGTTGTCTTGGTTGCTCGTGAAGTCCTTGGTCTTGGAATGGAAGATGTTGGTCGTCATGCTTGGTTTGGGCTGCTTCTCAAGGCTTGAGCATCTGGGGCACAACGTACGAAATCATCAACCCTTCCTCCATGGTCTCCTTCTTCCACCTGGCCAGGTTGTCGAGACCTCTTGCGTCGCTACTTTTGTGACAGCGTGGTGCCACGCCTCCTTTTACATTCTTTCCATTGTTTTTTTTTTGTATGATTGTGGCTTCGAGGCGGACGAAAGCTTCTTCCAGCCTACCATGGCAGTACAAATTGGTTAGATTTCTATAAAACATGGGGTGGAAAGCCTCATTTTCTAAAGAAAAATTGGAGGCAGCCTTGTGTTGTCAAGCTGCAGTAAATTTGGCAAGTTGAAGCATCGCGGGATCAAGACAGGATGCAAATTGGCGCAAACGTCTGACGCTTTTGCTTGAGGTTATCAGCAAGGAGCCAACGCCTAATTGGGGTGGTACTTGCCAAGCACTGCCTAACCGATGCACCTAGTCTCATTTCAGTGCACATGCTGGGCACGCAAAGAAAATTCTTCCGAGATATCTGTCGCATTCGGTCTGTCTTTCTCAGGCTAGCTAGCTACTTGCAGTCTTGCATACGTTACAGTATTGTGTGGCGTTGAGTACACTATCCAGAAAAGAAGCAGCGAGAGGCCAGGATGGTGCACCTCAATTTTCTACCCTTCATTTTCTGTCGACGGACTGTGGACCAGCCCCCAACACATGGAAGTTTCTTTTTCTCTTCATCTAAGAGCATCTCCAGCTGCGTCCTCAACAGGTCCCAGGACGATTTTTTTGCGCCGGCGCCTAGAAACCCCCTAGTCTCGCCCCCAATAAGCCGAAATCATCCAGCTCGGCCCGTTTTTGGGCCCGGCAATCCCAGGCCGAACCAAGCGCGCTGGGGTGCTTGGGTGCTCTGGCGGAAGGGAAAAACATGCCTGGGCCACACTGTCAGGCGAAAAGTCAAGGCAATCGTTCAGATTCGCCCCTCACCCCTGAGCGCTCGGCCAGCACCATACCGATACCGGCCCCGCCCACCGCCCAGCACCGCTAGATAGGTCATTCTCCGCCGGAAAAGGGAGAAGGTTTCGCCGCGGCAACCTCTCCACCACCTTCCACGGCGAGTTATCCGGCGCTACGGCCGCATAGGGCGGTATACGGGCGGCTGTGCTCCCACCACACCCGCCAGGTGTTCGGCGATTTGTCTGCCTGGCGATAGACTCGGATGACAAGGAGGCGCTCGTGGCGTCGATGGAGGAGGGAGCCGATGCCGACGTCCAGGACGAGGAGCATCTCATGGTCCTCGCTGCCCTTGCCGGCATGCTCGCGAGCAATGAAAAGCCGCGGCGAGGTGGCTCGGTGCCGGGGCGGCAGAAAGCAAAGAACCGGCATCATCTGGAAGGCTATTGCATGCTCTACTCCGACTACTTCACTCAGGCTCCATTGCACGGCCATAAAGTATTTCGGCGCCATTAATGGATGAGCCGAAAGCTTTTCCCCAGGATTGTGAATTCCTTCCGGGAGTTCAACAACTACTTCAAGTGCAAGAAGGATTGCACCAGCACAGTTGTATTCACCTCAATCCAGAAGTGCACGACAGCTATGAGGATGCTTGCATACGGAGCTCCCGGTGATTCACTCGACGACTATGGACGCATGGCCGAGTCCACGACCATTGAGTGTTTCTACAAGTTCTGCAGGGCAATGGTGACAGTATTTGGACCGCAATACTTGCGACCACCGAATGCTGAAGACACTGCTCGGATCCTAGCACAGAATGCAGCAAGAGGATTTCCTGGGATGCTTGGATGCATGCATTGGAAATGGAAGAACTGTCCATTTGCTTGGTAGTGGATGTACAAAGGCGCCAAAGGCGGTTGTAGTGTGGTACTTGAGGCAGTGGCCACACAGGGCCTCTGGATTTGGCACTCCTTCTTTGGTATGCCAGGAACTCACAATGACATCAACGTGCTACAGTGCTCCCCTGTCTTTGTCATACTTGTTGAAGGTCATTCTCCTTCGGTGAATTTCGAGGTCAATGGGCGGCACTACAACAAGGGGTACTACCTAGCCGATGGCATCTATCCGAGATGGTCTACATTTGTGAAGACTATCTCAAACCCTATGCCAGGAGGCAAGAACTCCCACTTTGCGAAGGTTCAGGAGGCTTGCAGGAAGGATGTCGAGCGGGCAATTGGTGTGCTCCAATCTCAATTTGCTGTTGTCCGGTACCCTGCTCAGACCTGGTCGAAAGATCAAATGTCGGAGATCATGACTTGCTGTGTCATCTTGCACAACATGATCATTGAGAGCGAGCAGGAGGAGCTAGCATTTGACACTGAACCATATTACAGGCACGGTCCTTTTGTGCAAGTTGATCACTAGCTACCGGCAACCTGGATTGCCTCCTCAATATGCGTCAGGAGATCCGAGACCCATAGGTGCATCAACAACTGTAGCAGGATCTGGTGGAGCACCTATGGAGGCTCAAGGGCAACGCCTAGCTCGACGGGTGATGAAATATGAGTTTTTATTTGTTAAACTGTATAATTCGTATAGAATCATTTGTTGTTGAACTATTTGATTTCTATTGATTTTCTATGAACTATGTGATTAAGAAATTACTTTTGTTGAATTTGCGCCGAATCACGATGAATATGTGCAGGTTTGCGTCGATATCGGGCCAATTTTTTCGCCGAAACTGGGCCGAAAAGCGGGCATATTTGCGAAAAAAGGGCCTATATCTGCGCCTGGGAACTCAATCCCCCCAGCGCCGATTTTAGCGCCGGCTCGCCCCCAGGCGGCGATTTTCAAGCCTCCCGGGGGGCCAATGGCTAGAGATGCTCTAGTACCTTTCCCGTTCCGCGCGGCAAGAAAAATAATTGGCCTCCAATTAGTTTGAAGCATCATAGGATCAAGACAGGATGCAAGTTGGCGCAAACGTCTGGGGCATTTGCTTGAGGCTATCGGCAAGGAGCCAACGCCCCACTTGGGTAGAATGAAGTACTACATGCCAAGCACAGCCTAGCCGATGCACCTAGTCTCATTTCAGTGCACGAGTTGGGCACGCGGAGAAAATTCTTCTCAGATAAGATAGTGTTGTTAATTCTGAGGTGAACGGACGTACCCTTTGGGGTAGCCGATTACGTGTTTATATACACGGGAAGAGCCCCCGTGATGGCGTATACAACGAGGATACGTATTGGGGTAGAGTACTACTCTATACCCAATACGTATAGTACAATAACTCTAATACCCCCCCTTAATCTAGGCCTGGGAGAGGTTTAGATTACGTTTAAACTCATCTAATTTTTTTACACATAGTGTTTTTGTGAAACCATCTGCAATCTGATCCTTGCTTGATATGAACCTGACATCAAGTTGCTTGCGAGCAACCCGTTCACGAACAAAGCAGAAGTCTATCTCAATGTGTTTTGTACGGGCATGAAAAACTGGATTGGCAGACAGGTAGGTAGCACCAAGATTATCACACCATAGGCAAGGTTTCACCTGAAGAGAAACACCAAGTTCACGAACTAGTGCTTCAACCCAAATAAGCTCAGCAGTGGCATTTGCAAGAGCTTTATATTCAGCCTCAGTACTTGACCTGGACACAGTAGGCTGTTTTCTGGCACTCCAAGAAACAAGATTGGGCCCAAAAAATATAGCAAATCCACCAGTAGAGCGTCTATCATCCAGATCACCTGCCCAATCTGCATCGGAGTAGGCACTGAGAAGGGTGGAGCGGGACCGCTGGAATGTAAGACCAACCTTACTTGTGCCCTGAATATACCTCAAAATGCGTTTAACAGCAGTCCAATGTGCAGTAGTAGGAGCATGAAGAAACTGACAGACCTTATTAACTGAAAAAGAAAGATCAGGACGAGTCAGTGTCAGATACTGGAGTCCCACAACAATGCTTCTGTAACGTGTAACATCCTCAAATCCAAGTGGAGATCCATCTGTCAAGCATAATGTTTCTGTAGTGGAGAGAGGTGTTGGACATGGTGTGCAAGAATGCATACCAACACGAGCCAGTAAGTCTGTAGCATATTTTTCCTGATTTAAAAGCAGTCCATTGGACTGTTTGTGAACCTCAATACCTAGAAAATAATGAAGATCTCCAAGATCCTTGAGAGCAAAATCCAAACTTAAGCGATGAAGAAGAGCTGATATAGCCGAATCAGAGGAGCTTGCAACAATGATGTCATCAACATAAATTAAGAGGAACATAGTGAGTCCTGGCTTATCAAAAAGGAACAAAGAAGTATCAGCTTTGGATGGAAGAAAACCCAGTGTGTGTAACTTGGAACTCAGGCGAGAGTACCAAGCTCGAGGAGCCTGTTTCAGACCATATAATGCTTTATCAAGTCTGCAAATATAATTTGGATTAGCGGAAGACTGAAAACCTGGTGGTTGTTTCATGTAAACCTCCTCTTCCAGAACACCATGTAAAAACGCGTTCTTCACATCTAGCTGCCTTAAACTCCATCCTCGAGAAACTGATATTGCAAGAACAATCCTGATAGTGGCAGCCTTAACAACAGGACTGAAAGTATCCTCGTAGTCAATACCGTATCTCTGTTTGAATCCTTTTGCAACAAGACGTGCTTTGTACCTGTCCACAGTGCCATCAGCATGTTTCTTGATGCGATAAACCCATTTGCAATCAATGATATTTTTAGTAGAACTGGGAGGCACTAAATGCCAGGTTTTGTTAGCAACAAGAGCATCATATTCATCTTGCATAGCATGTTTCCAGTTTGGATCAGTAAGAGCCTCAGAAAGATTCTTGGGTTCTCCTGTAGCTGTTAGAAGAGCATACCGAACAGTACCATCGGTATATTTTTTCGGTTGTCGAATACCTTTTTGCAGCCTAGTTTGAACTCCAGCAACAGGAGGTGGTGCGGGAGTGGAAAGCACAGAAGATCCAGTCGGATCTGCTGCACCCGATTGCTCCATATCCGAGGGGATCTCCCTCGCGATTGGTGCTCCAGCTACTCTATACCCAATACGTATAGTACAATAACTCTAATAAGTGTAGGTAGTAAATCATGTAATATCTACTGCAGCTCACGTCGTGCATGACATAGTATGGCTGCCAAAGTCGAGTCACCTTGACTGGCAGGTCTTCCGCCCCTTGCTGCCCACGGTAAGTGCTACAGTCGTTTTTGTACAGCTATAAAAAGGACCGCGATGCCCAGCGTTGTAGAAGCAAGCCATCCATTTGAGCTTCACAAAACTAGTACTCCAACGTGTGCTCCTCTCTCAAGTGTGTGTTCGTGAGCTAGCTTCAGTATTAGTGCAGTTTATCTGCCTGCGTCTTGTGCACTAGTGTGTCCGTGTGCTAGTAGCTAGCCTACACCACCGTTTCTCTCGGGGGGCATTTCATATATACACACGCGATTAACACGTACAGTACAGACATCCTTCAACGACGGTCGATGATGGCCGGCGCTCAAGAGCAAGGGCTGAAGCTGCTGGTGCCGCGGAGCGGTGTGAGCATATACGCCATCCGCGTCCAGATGGCGCTTGCCATGAAGGGTCTGGCTTAGGACTACCTTCCCGAGGACCCCGGGTGCAAGAGCGACCTCCTCCTCGCGTCCAACCCCGTGCACAAGACGCTGCCCGTCCTCATCCACGGCGGCAGGCCCGTCCGCGAGTCGCTGATCATCATGGAGTACCTCGACGATGCATTCCCCGGCAACGGCGCCTCCATACTCCCCGCCGACCCGTACCGCCGCGCCGTCGCTCGCTTCTGGGCCGCCTATGTCAACGACAAGGTTTGTTCCCTTCCCTCTCGTCTAGCTAGTTTGAGCTTGAAGAATTGAAGTTGCATCCCACGGGCGCCGTTTTGTTGCCGCAGATGTTCCCTTCGTGCATCGGCATTCTCAATACGGCGAAGCAGCAGGAGAGAGCCAACAAGGTGGAGGAGACCTTGGCGGCGTTCGGGCTCCTAGAGACCGCCCTGGTGGAGTCCTCCAAAGAAGGGGAGGCGGAGGCAGAGGCGCCGTTCTTCAGCGGTGTATCCCTCGGGCTGCTCGACGTCGCGCTCGGGTGCTATCTTCCCTGGTTCGAAGCGATAGGTCGCCTTGCTGGCACGCCGCCGTTCCTAGACGCGGTGAGGACACCAACGTTGGCCGCGTGGGCGGGGCGTTTCAGGGCCGCCGAGCCGGTCATTGCGCTGCTAACTGCGGTGGACAAGGTGGAGGAGTACATCACGTCAGTGCTTTATCCAAAGTGGAATGTTTCACTAACTGCACCGCCAACTAATTAGACATCGTGTCGTCTCCTTAATTAGTCGTTAGTACATTGCAGTTGCGGTGCTTGCTTTCTAATTGAGTTGGTGTTTTCACAAGTTGTTGTGCTCGTTGAACTATTGATACTTGGTTGTTAGTGTCTCGTCGTCATCGATGGTGCGCACGCGTGCACTATATTTGATCTGAGCTGTTGTTTCGTGAATAAACCATAGCTTCGTGCATCTTGCATCTCTTTGTCAAGGTCTCAAGGATGACACTAGTTGTACTCTTTTTACTCTGCATATTGGTTTGTCTTTTTTGATTGTATAGTCACCTTATTCTGTTCTTAAAATATACTCCCTCCGTCCCATAATATAAGAACGTTTTTGACATTAGTGTAGTGTCAAAAACGTTCTTATATTATGGGACAAAGGGAGTATTGTAATTTCACAATGCAAAGAGCTTGCTTTATAGAGAAGATCGGAAGACGTTGCTTCTGGATGTGGAGACGAGGGTGAAGCTAGGCCGAAAGCCACCAACACAAATAGCAGGAAGACTGACGAAATTGCTGTATGTCCGCTTTTCATCATCCATAATGACAAGTGGTGTAGCTAATGTGTTGTCATGCATTAGACAACACAAATAGCAGGAACACATTGAAGATTTGTCAGTCTAACAGTGGTAGAGATGTAGAGTTCACCATGGTGGGCATGGTAGACTAAACTTGTTTTTATGGGCTGGCCCAGAGGAATCTGGCTAGGACAGCACGGTATGCATTATGTGTTGGAATTTCAACCACAGGATCGATCACATCAAATCACGACAAACACATGCGCAGAAAAACTTTGGCTAAAGGCACGTGTCGTGCCTTGTTCTTCTCCTTGTTTCTTTTTCTCTTCTTTTTTTCACGGTGTTACAAAACTCACGCCCAGGCTGCCTTTATATATACAAGCAGCCGATCCAAATAACACTCCTAAACCTATACGTATTAGGACTCTAGACCTACTCGGATCTCTAACACGTAGCAGACCTGGGCTAGTACTATCCAGTACACCGGAAACTTTCTTAATCTAATTTAACCAAGCTAGCAAACTATAACATAATACTAACTCAAGATTACTCTAGCATTACGTCAGCCCATAACAGCTCATTCAAGGCCCAACAATGATGTCTCCTCACAAATGCAAAGCTGCCTCCTATCGGAAGCACTGCCGCTTCCGTCTCCTCGCCGGCTATCCGGAGCCGCTGGCAGTGCAGAACGCGGTTGTGGCGGGCATGGCTGAAAGCAGGAGGCTCCGTTGAGGAAGTGCGCGGCTGACGCAAGCTGATCCCCCGAACCCTGTGTCTCTACTTGTTATATTCGTATTTGTGAAGTGGATGTAACCCATATTCTGATCTTAGGTTGCTCTTGCTCATGGTAGCACCGAGCCAACGAACTGTTGAAATACGATTCTCTGCTTAGTTGCTTGGCAAGTTCAGATGTGTTACTGCTTGTCGTTCGACACAAAATGATGTGTTACAGTAATTTTCCTTGTCACACCACGATGTACGCACAGGAACCCGGCTGTGCATACGTGCACAATATAGGTTTTCCGGCTAATGTTTAGATAGCGATGTGCAATAATTATGAATTAGTTGAGCAATTATTGTGCAAATCCTCTAACCGGTGGGCCAGAAGTCACGTGGGTGTGACGCTGCTGCAGTGCTGCCACTGTGAGGAAAATGATGGGTTCGTATGTACATGTATAGCTGCCCACTGTAGTCCAGTTGAGGAAAATGACACAAGTACATGTACAGACATCTTCAGCACCCAAATAGCCCAATCAGTGCATGTAATCATTCAGTTTTCTATGAGCTCTTACTTGTCCAGTTGGAGATGATAAGCACAAAGGCATCTCCTTGTAATTGTTTTTTAAAGTGGTGTTCGAACCACAAAATAGAATACAAACCCTTCCTCCCGATATCAACTTATGTCGGTTTATTACTCCAGAAATGCTCATCCTCGTTCTTCTTCTTCTTGGCCTACTCCTTGGTCCACCTCGGAGGCGGCGGACCCTAGTCCGCTTCATGCTCCAGGCCGCGCTTGTGCTGGAGCTTCTTATGGAGATCCCGCTCCTGGCGAAACTCTACTTCCTCGTTGTAGGGCTGCATCGGCCTCTTGCTCGATCGGCGCACGTCGCATGAGCCCATTGCCACCACCTCAGCGAAGGACCGTGTGAAGGGTGGCAGATCTTGGGTGGGCACCAAGTATTCTGCTACAAACCCTTGCCGCCTAATCTTTGATCTAGAGGCAGGAAACCCAACCTCTGGATCTGAGGCCCTCATGCTCAGCTACATGTATTTGTAGGCCAACTGACTATCCTGAACCATTTGGGCTGTAAGGGCATCGGACGTCTGTGTACCGGTTCATATGGGCACCAAGTCAGCAGGAGCTAGTCTCCCATGTCACGGCCTAACAGAGCAGTCCGCGAACAAGGCTTTTTCAGGCAGGCCAGGGCCCAGGAGCAGCCCACTCCCAAGTGCGCGATAGGGCACGCAACCCATGCAGGAGAGCGTAGTGTCATCCGCCCTCCCTTTGCCCTCGAAACTCTAGAGGACATCCCAGACAAGCATAGCATGCATGAGCGTCGTGCAGAAGAATCATTATTCGATGTTGATTTTCTTGATTCTGCAAGTTTTCTAAACAATAATAAAGGGTAACACGCGTTGCACTAGGTAGGCTACTTAATTATTTCTGCCTTACAAAGTATCTTAGCCTAATTGTTTGATAGCAATGGGCAATACTGATCACACTTATTTCTTGCAATGTGTCAAATTTTAGAATAGCGATGGGCAATAATGGTTTATTTTTATTTTATTTTTGCGAATAGTGATGTGCAATAATTGTGCAAGAGCGTGCAAAGTCCATAAATACTAGTGAGGCAAAAATGATCCTCATTCATTAACTTACTCCAGCAAGTGTAGTAAGCAGAATTAGCGAACCAAAAACTTTTATCGTCTCCAGCAGAAGGCTGTGCTGGAAATGACGATGGAGGCAACTCCTCTCCTGACTCCATACAAGATGGGTGAATTCAACCTCGCGCACAGGTCTGTTATGTAGCTACTGCTACAGCAAGTGTGTGCATGCGATGAAGTCTTCACGTTTTCATTACAGCTGAAGCTTTTCTGGAATTTGGATCATATGTATGGCAGGATCGTTCTTGCACCGATGACGCGGTGCAGGTCGTACGGTAACATGGCACAGCCGCACAACGTACTGTACTAATCACAAAGGGCGGCGCCAGGCGTCGTGCTAATTGCGGAGGCCAGCGCGGTGTCGGTGACCGCGCCGGGGTACCCTCCCATGCCCGGCCTTTGGAGCCAGGAGCAGGTGGATGCCTGGAAGCCTGTGGTTGATGCCGTGCACGCCAAGGGTGCTCTCTTCTTCTGCCAGATCTGGCACACGGGCAGCGTCCCGCCCACAGGTGCCTACCTCATTTTTAGGTGCCTAGCTCAAGCATAAAATGCTCATTTAACTCCACTAGTAGAAAAGGGGGCAATGGCACAGGCCAGTTCAGCCCATTAGTCCCGGTTCAATCCAGAACCGGGACCAATGGAGCTATTTGCCCCGGTTCGTGAGCCCAGGGGGCCGGCCGGGTCACGTGGGCCATTGGTCCCGATTCGTCCGGACCTTTTGGTCCCGGTTGGTAGGACGAACCGGGACCAATGGGCCTGGCTCCTGGCCTATCACTATTGGTCCCGGTTGGTGGCATGAACCGGGACCAAAGGCTTCCCTTTAGTCCTGGTTCATGCCACCAACCGGGACCAATAGTGGTGCCTATATATACCCCCTCCCGCAAGAGCAGAGCACAGTGCTTTGTTTTTTTCTGGCCGAGGGGGAGAGGGCTTGGTGGTGCTCTAGCTCACCTCCTATGCACACAAGGTGTTTGATGGAATGCCCGAGCCACACTACTTAAGGTTTCTCCTCTCCAAGCTCGACCGCCAAGCTCCGTTTTCCTCAAGATTGATCTAGGTTTAGCGGTCCGTCACGCCCCGTCCCCGTCTTCACCGCCGTCGATCACCCGCGCCGATCTCATCGCCGGCACCACCGTGGTGAGCCTCTTGTTCTTATCTTCTTTCTGAAAGGAAAAACATTCTTACTTGTATGTTTAGATAGATACTTCTATTATTTTCTTACTTTTATTATTGCATCTTATATAGTGCGATGGTTTTGGTATCCGCCCCCGTCGGCCCTCGTCCTGTCTATGATTCGGATGTGGTATATATTATCTTTTCATAACTATTGGTTCATTTATTGTTTATGAAAATTATGCCGACCAACGTGACATTGATTTTATTTATCTAGGAGGTTGTTGAACCGGAAATTCCAACCGACCCTATTGTCGAGAGGTTAAATTTAGTTGAAGAAGAAAACAATTTCTTGAAGGAAAAAATAAAAAAACTTGAGGAGGAGAAGATGATATTGGAGTTGCATGTTGCGGATGTCGTCGATGATCACAAGATCAAGATGGATGCAATGCGCTTGAAGATGAGAAAGATTAGAAAATATGCCATTCATACCAAGGCTTGGCATCATTATGCCGTTGGATCAGTTGTTACCTTGGTTGCGATTATGATCGCATTTGTTTTCGCATTGAAATGTTTTACATAGTTTCAATGTATGGTTTAATTAATTTAGATGCTCTGCAGAGCTTTATGTTGTTAGAAGAGAACTATGTATGTACTTTGGTTTTTATGTAATGATGAACTTCTATTAATTTGGTCACTTATAATTATCTATTCATGATGTTCTGTAATAATTTTTGACACACTTAATTATATATAATGCACGCAGATGAACCGGCAATGGATGTACGGTGACAGACACACCTCCGAGTACATTAAGGGCGTGCATGATTTTCTCGAAGTGGCTGAGGCAAACAAGCAGAATGATTTTATGTGTTGTCCATGCCCTATATGTGGGAATACGAAGTCTTACTCTGACCGGAAAATCCTTCACACCCACATGCTTTACAAGGGTTTCATGCCACACTATAATGTTTGGATGAGGCACGGAGAAATAGGGGTTATGATGGAAGACGGCGAGGAAGAAGAGTACGATGACAACTATGTGCCCCCTGAATACGGTGATGCTACTGAACATCAAGATACACCAGACGATGTGCACGCTGGTGCTGCAACGGGCGAAGCTGCTGAAGATTAAGAGGAACCAGACGATGTGCCCGATGATGATGATCTCCGCCGGGTCATTGTCGATGCAAGGACACAATGCGAAAGTCAAAAGGAGAAGCTGAAGTTCGATCGCATGTTAGAGGATCACAAAAAAGGGTTGTACCCCAATTGCGAAGATGGCAACACAAAGCTCGGTACCGTACTCGAATTGCTGCAGTGGAAGGCAGAGAATGCTGTGCCTGATAAAGGATTTGAGAAGCTACTGAAAATAATGAAGAAGAAGCTTCCAAAGGATAACGAATTGCCCGACAGTACATACGCAGCAAAGAAGGTCGTATGCCCTCTAGGATTGGAGGTGGAGAAGATACACGCATGCCCTAATGACTGCATCCTCTACCGCGGTGCCTACAAGGATCTGAACGCATGCCCGGTATGCGGTGCATTGCGGTATAAGATCAGACGAGATGACCCTGGTGATGTTGACGGCGAGCCTCCCAGGAAGAGGGTTCCTGCGAAGGTGATGTGGTATGCTCCTATAATACCACGGTTGAAACGTCTGTTCAGAAACGTCTCAGCAAAGGCCTTTCAAATAACGATATTCGGAAGGTTCTTGCTGAACTTTGTACCAAAAAGCGAATTATCCTATCTGGGACTCCGTTCCAAAATAACTTTGGAGAGCTTCGTACCATCATGCACCTGTTACTTTCGCCTAATGATGAAGACATGGTTTTGTTGAATCCTTTGACACTAGGCAACCTCCTGACCCCTCGGCGATCTTCGACCCCTTGACCCTCGACCGCTCGGCGATCCATGACCCTCTACCCTACCGCGGGCGTCGATGCCCACGTCACTTGTGGGACATAGATGTAGTGTTCAACGCCGACCCCCTCCCGATAGCTTCAACATGTGGGTGGGGGGGGGGGTCGATATTACCCCCTCCTAGCTTGAAGCGTTCTCGAGGCCAGCCCCTAATCCTTGAAGCGTTGTCGAGGCCACCCCAAACCCTAGAGAAGCAGCGTCGAGGCCACTAATATGATTCCTTATTGTGATTAGCTAGCTAGTTCTACGTTTGCCACTAATATATCAATATCTGTCATGTTTGAATAATAATTGCCATGTTGTAAATATTTGTAGAAACTATGGACACCCCCCGAGATGAAGCACAAGAAGCGTTGTTGAGGGACATAATCGCACAAGGAAATGATGCTGTCTGCTCGTTGATGTTTCTCAACGACAACGATGGTCTGGAAGGAGAGGGTGAAGAAGCAGCTGGCTATGATTTACATGGCTCCGATGACCCAATGCCGGTGCAAGAAGGAGAGGGTGAAGAAGTAGACCGTGAGGACGGCTCCGGTGATCACCAAACCGAGTCCGGCCAGGTATATATATTAGTTAAGCCTGTGCTGACTAGCTAATTGATACATTCATTGTTTTGGTATATATGTACACATATTAATTAACTCTCATCTTTGTTCTTTTTTCTAGCCCTCCGGATCGAGCACAACTTCGGTAAAGAGACGAGGCCCGAAGAAAAATTTGAGCTCGGATGAAAAGTTTAAGATCATACAAATCGCGCGCGACGGCCAACCGATTGAACCCTACCGGACAAAGAAGGCATTTGTTGCTCAGTGCGGGGTTCTGGTTAGGGACAAGATCCCGATCAGCATCCACCAATGGTATAAGCCTAAGAACGAAGACCCTGAGATGTCTTATGTCAATGATATGCAGAAAAATGATCTTTCGACTGAGCTGAAGTCAAATTTCACCCTACCGCCGGAGGATGATCCGGAGAAGCCAGTTATAGAGCCATTAATCAAGTCTTTTGCTCTGAAGAAGATGGCAGACCTATTCAGGAATTGGAAGAAAGACCTCAATAGGTATGTCGAAAAAAATGAGACACCAGAATTCAAGGGCAAATATGAGAAGATCAGAGATGACTGGCCCGCATTTGTGGCCCACAAGACATCAGAAAAGAGTAAAAAGATGTCGGCGACAAACAAGAGAAATGCTGCGAAGAAGAAGCTTCACCATCGCACGGGGTCAGGTGGCTACCTCGTAGCCCGGCCTAAGTGGGCCAAGGTTGAGAATGATCTGCATGATAAAGGGATCGAACCAGAGACAATGAACTGGCCAGACCGTTGCCGGACTTGGTTCTTTGGGGCCGGCGGATCCTTGGACCCTATAACAGGGAAGTGCATTTGGACGGACGAACAATTGGACATACCAGTCAAGAGGCTTCAGCAATATATCGAAGCAGCGCAGCAAGGGACGTTCGTTCCATACAGGGAGAAGGACGAGCTCACAATGGCCCTCGGCAATCCTGAGCACCCTGGACGGACACGAGGCACGCCAGGCTCCGTTTCGTGGAAGGCTGGATTTCCGGACGCAGGGGGTTACAAAACCCAGGAGAGGAGGAAGAAACTGGAGCAGAGCCAACTGCAGGCGCTGCACGAAAGGGTAATGGGGCTAGAGGAACGAGAAGCAGATCGCAGCAAACGACCTGCCGAAGCTTCCCCCGAAGCTGCCCCGCCATCTCAGCGGAGAAGCAGCGTGGCTTCCACCGAGCTGCTTCAGCCAGAGCATGCCTTGACGGCTCCTGCCAGCTATCCCGTGGATGCTATCACGGATGCTGAAAATTGCCACCTTATG
This sequence comes from Triticum dicoccoides, assembly GCF_002162155.2. NCBI lineage: Eukaryota > Viridiplantae > Streptophyta > Magnoliopsida > Poales > Poaceae > Triticum > Triticum dicoccoides. Next base: position 723,039,764 of record NC_041386.1, read on the forward strand.
GCGCAATGGAGCAATTTGAAGGTCAAGGCGGCTGTTGGCTCAGTTTATCCTACTAAACCCGACTCAACTTTTCACTGTCGGCCGATTCCCGAAGGATATGCTAAGGTGATGGTCGATGAAATAACGGAGGGATTTGAGGACCTCCGGCTTGACCACCCTACCGGTGAAGGGGAGTATTGGCTGGGTTCTGCTCTGAAGACTCCATGCCTATGGCGGAAGGATCTCATCAACCTTACGAACTGAACGCCTCCGCCTCCTCCTCCTCCTCCGGCGAGTCAGGGCACTCCGCCTCCTCCTCCGGCGAGTCAGGGCACTCCGCCTCCTCCACCGCCTCCTCCTCCGGCGAGTGACGATCAGGGCACTCGGCCGACTCCTTCTCCGGCGCGTGGCGGCACTCCGCCTCCTTCTCCGCCTGCGCCGGCGCGCCCGAGCAGCCAGCCTCCTCCTTCTCCGCCTCGTCAGCAAAGGCGGAAGACACCCGCCGCCGCTCCGGCTGCTCCGGCGCGTCGTAGTCCTTCTCCTCTGCCTCGTAAGCAAGGAAAGAAGACATCCGCTCCGTCTGCTCTGCCGGCGTCTAGCAGTACAGCCAAAGGCGGGAGGAGATACAGATTCGGTCCTTCTTTGAAGACTCCAGAGAAGTTACCATACGAGAGGAGCGAGGAGGAAAACGCGAAGATCACGCAGACCGAAGTGGATGACTGGTTTCAAGGGTTGAAAGCAAAGCGACATCCACCTCTGGAGGAGAAGGTAAATCCGGTGAAAGCGAAGCGCACTCTAGCTGCCCTGACAAAACCACCCAAGTCTCCGCCGAAAGGCAACTATGAGCGCATTATTGGAAAGGCATTTGCCGAAGCGGAGAGGTCGGGAAGTACTAAAAGTGATCAAAGGATGAAAGAACGACGAGCTGGGAAACAAATTGCCCAGCTCGGCGAACAAGCGAAGCAATCGTGCCCCCCGCTCAACGTGCCTGCTAGCGACATCGTCGGTCCGAGGATGGTGCCTGGTTATGGCAATCCTGCAGATTACCTGCCCGACGATGTACATTATGATTTCTTGGAGGTGCAGATACAAAGATACGAGTACGGGAAGCCTCTCGTCAAAGATGAAAGTTCTCTATCAACGATGATGCGAAGATTGCATGATTGGTACATGAAAACCTGCAAAGAGTCTGAGGGGAGGAGTACTTTGTATGTGAGAGTTAAAAAGGAGCATGACCTCCTTGGAATTGAACTGTTTCCTATTCCATTTGAGGAGTTCTATCAGTTTTTCAATCAATTGGCCATCGATAAATCAACGGTCACCTGCTACTGTCTGTAAGTAGTACTACTTCTGTCATTAAGTCTCTCTATATAACTCAGCCCTTTCATTGCATGTATTTATAATTATCCTCACTATATTATGCAGATTGAAGATCGCCGAATTGAAGAAAAGACAAGTGGGAGATATTGGGTTCATTAACACGTATCTCATAGATGCAACTAAGGTTCAATATCGTGCCCAAGAAACCGAGGCCAACTTGCTACGATCGTTAAAAATAAATGAACACAAAGATATAATACTCTTTCCTTACAACTTCAAGTTAGTGTTACTGTCTTGTGGCATATTCGGTTTCCTTATTAGTCCAGGTTATAGTAATGTAATATTGATGAGTTATGCATGTGTGCGCAGCTACCACTATATTCTCCTAGAGATTAAGCTTGAGAAGGGAGTAGTAACTGTCTTAGACTCCAAGCGAAAAGATCCCAAGGAGTATGCGGACATGACTGAAATGCTCGAGAAGTAAGTTAAATCGATCATTATCCACCATATCAGCAACTTTGTTCATTTCTGATATCAAGTAATTGTTTTCTTTGTATGGCAGGGCTTGGAGAAAATTCACCAAAAAAGCTCCGGGACTACCGAAGAAGCTGCAATTTAGGCACCCGAAAGTAAGTACTATATAGTAGCATATTCCACGCATCTCCTAGTGATTCAAGCGCTAGTTTCATCAATACCATTTAGCATGCTTGCTAATTATCAGTTTGATTGACCTCTATTTCTTGTAAAGTGGTTGTGGCAGGAACAAGGGAATGATTTCTGTGGATACTACATTTGCGAGTCCATCCGCCACACGACCTGTGAGCGGGGCTACTCCGACAAACAATATGAAGTGCGTAAATAACAATATTCACAATTTTATTTTATTACCATCATTTGTGTTGAGTTTCATTCATTCATATATATATGTATTGACCCCCTTCTCAAAATTAGATATTTCGGATGCGGGATGAACTCGTAGCACCAGATCGCATGCGAGCAATTCAAGAGGAATTGGCGGCATTCTTTCTTGACCACGTGATCGCTGAAGACGGAGAATACTATGTGGACCACGCGTCCGTATGTTAGGAGATTATATATTTGTAAAAGATAATTATTGTATATATGTAGCCGGTAGTGTCGGATAGATATAGGAGAACTTGTTGTTCGATCAATCTCTCGGAGAAGGAGAGGTGGTCGATATCACTTCTCTCTGTATGCATATATGTTCATGACGATCTTCTGTTTGCTTACTAGCTAGCTAGCGTGTCTAGCTAGTTCTCTCTATACGTATGTATGGTACGTAGCGTCGACCAATCACGGACAAAAGAGAGGACACTTCTCTTTATTAATTAGCTAGCTATAGCACAATATATGAAACACCTAAATTAACCCCCCAAAACCCCCCCAACCCCCCCC
>NC_041386.1:723042840-723050607 GCF_002162155.2 Triticum dicoccoides
CTATTGGTCCCGGTTGGTGCCACCAACCGGGACCAAAGGCCCTCCTGCCTGGGCTCAGCGGACAGGCCACGTGGAGGCCCATCTATCCCGATTCTGAATTGAACCGGGACTAAAGGATCAGGGCATTAGTACCGACCCTTTAGTCCCGGTTCATGAACCGGGACTAAAGGCCCTCACCAACCGGGACTATAGGCCCTTTTTCTACTAGTGCCCATGGATACCATCCAAACTCGATTGTGGTCTACTTGTATTTCAGAGTTCACAGCCGCTCCACGTCCAGGGTTAGAAGCACGGGAGATACCCCAAATCGTAAATGACTTTTGTGGCGCCGCAAGAAATGCCATTGAAGCCGGTATGTAATTTTTCCGACTTGCTCCTCACTATTACAAGTAGGGATTCATCAGCCAGTATAGATGTACCCAGGTAATTAACCCATCTTGGTGAATAACCCATGCTAACGCCAGTTTGTTGTGATGATATATTAATGGTTTTGACGGTGTCGAGATTCACGCCACCAATGGATTGCTGGTCAACAAGTTATTTTTTCTTCTCGATGCTGATAGAGCCAACTCTCAGCCTCTGCGTCCCCGTAACCAGTTCAACGAGGACGATGCTGCCAACCTGGAGAACCTTTGCCAGTTCGCCACCGAGGTGGGCGCGCACCGCCTTGGTGGGTGTCTCTCCCCGGTAGCCGACTACGACTCCGACCCAGAGGCGCTCCCGCTGCACGTGATTCGCCACATGAACAATGTTGGCGCCCTCTACTGCCACATGGTGGAGCCAAGGAATGGAATCCCGCGCAGCCTGCTGGCTTTCAGGAAGGCATTCAAGGGCACCTTCATCGTGAATGGAGGTTACAACAGGGAGGAAGGGGACAAGGCCGTCAGCGATGGCTACGCTGATCTGGTCTCGTACGGCCGGCTCTTCTTGGCAAATCCCGACCTGCCAGAGCGGCTCAGGAAGAACGAAGGTCTGAACAAGTATGACAGGGCCACCTTTTACACCTCTGATCCGGTGGTCGGCTACACAGACTACCCTTTCCTTGCTCAGGGTCAGGGGACACAAGTAGCTACCCGATTGACCTCCAGCCAGTTCTTGATTCTGATTATCCTGCAAGCATGCATGTGTGTACGTGTGCTCTATGTATCTTTTTTTCTTTTGCGAGGCGTGCGCACTATGTTTGTACTCCCTCCGTCCGGAAATACTTGTCGAAAGTGGGGTGTGTAATGGTGTAACTGTCTTTGCCCCATGCATGTACACCGTATTTCATTTATCGTGTTATAAGATCATAATAAATACTCCTATATTGATATGTTGAACCTGGTTTCTCTCCCGTGCCTTGGCTATAGAACGGGTCAGGGATGGTCCACTTGGTAGTTGGGACGAAGAGGCTAGCTTACCAATGATTTTGACAACTTCAGTATGTCAGTAGACAAAGAAATAGGTACCTTTGGGTAATTTTAAGAATTTCAGTAGCACACAAGAATTCAAATATTTTGTCGAATTTAAGTGTCCTAGTTGTTAGCCCGTGTACCGCACGGGCTATCCTAGTTTTAGATATACACATATGAGTTATAGTTCTATAACATTAGTTGCATACTATTAGAAAATGAAATTTAGAAGACAACTATTAAACGTACATGTAGAAAATAACATGTTTCTGCTGCCTTAATAACACCACACATCATATTTTACATATGCCTAATTAAATTGTAAAAATGTATAACTCTGTCAAGCCTAACATATTTATATATGTAATAAAAAATTATAAGGCGTCAGTAAAACCATTGGCTTTTGCGAAGAAGTTTTTTCCGTAAGAGTTCATGTGCGTTACAATCTCAAGAGTCATGGAAATACCATGTTTTTCTTAATGCAAAAAGAAACATAGTTTCAGTCGTGTAGGGTCCAAGATGTAATGACATCATATTCCTATGTGTTTTCTCTCCCAACTTTTTAGAATGTTATGAATAAAAGAGGCTCTATACTTTGTTTACGATAAAGTTACTTTTACGCAATTTTCCACCAGGTATAATATCCTAATAATAACCTCCATTATTGCTCCATAAACCAAATCATAAAAGGACCATCTCTCAAGGCTCCGGAAAAGTTACCATATGAAAGGACCAACAAGGAAAACGAGGACATCTGTTGTGCCGAAGTGAGGGACCATTTTGCACGGAAACCTCCACCTCCGAAGGAAACGGTAGATCCGGTGAGAGTGAAACGGACTATCAATGCCCTGGAGTGACCACCACCGCCTCCGCCGGATTCTAACTATGTGCGCACAATTAAAAGGACATATAAGGAAGCGGGGCCGTCGGGAAGTACTTGCTGTGATGCAAGGTTAGCAGCACGAAGATGTGGGGGGAAAAAATCCCGAGCTCGGCGAACAGGCGAAGCAATCGTGCCCCCCGCTCAAGGTGTCTAGCGATATTGTCGCTAATCATCCGGGGATGGTGCCCGGTACCAATCCTGCTGATTACCTGACCGATGATGTAGAGTTTGAAACAATGGAGGTGGACGAATTCAAATACGAGTATGGAAAGCCTCTCGTCAAACCTTATCATCAGCCTCTAGCAACGATGATGCGAAGATTGCATGAATGGTAAAGGAAAATCTACAACCAGTCTGGGAAGGATACTGTGACGATGAGAGTTAAAGAGGGGCACGACCTCGTCGGAATTGATCTGTTGTCTGTTGAATTTGACGAGTTACTCCAGTTATACAATTAAATGGCCCTCGACAAAATAGTCGTGACTTGCTACTGTCTGTAAGTACTACTTCTGTATTTAAGTTTCTATATATAGCTCATCTCTTTCATTGCATGTATATATAATTATCCTCACTATATTATGCAGGTTGAAGACCGTCGAATGCAGAAAAGCAGATATCTATGACATTGGGTTCATTAACCCAAATATCATACATGAATGGACGGTCAAACACCGAGTAACAGATACCGAAGACAACTTGCTACAACCGTTGCTTAAAAATCAAAACAAAGATAAAATACTCTTTCCTTACAACTTTAAGTGAGTGTTAATGCATCACTATAGCCCTAAGTGGGGCTATATTGATGGTAACACTGGGTCGAACCCTAGTAATGCTATAGTGATGTATTACTAGCATGGAACGTTAGATGCATGGGAACGATAAACTAAGCATGTGTAGTCAAACGATTACTAAGTAGTAGTAGTCCAATAGTAACGGGCATGTTTCCATTTTCACTTTAACATCCAAGACCATATCGTAATACAATTACCACATACTGTAGTAGATATAGTTGTAATCGGTTTATTCCAAAGTCACAACACAATTACCATCCAGTCTCCAATTAAAAATATTACCATCCAACTGATGGTTAATTACCATGTGCCCAAATTATATTACGAGGCCTAACTAGACAGAGTTGTGGACCAGAGAGTGTAGCCGGTAAAATTTTAATTACGTTACTACGATTGCTATAACTTTTACTAGGGGAAATATAAAGACACTAATCAAGCAGAGCGGGGGACTAGAGAGTCTTTCTGTAACCATTTTAATTCCTTTGCTATAGTTTGCTAGACTTTTTACTAGGGAGTGGAAAGAAGATCCGTTCCGCGGCCAAAGCCGGCTCAACCAGCCTGGCCGGAGCGCAAAATAAGTATTTTGCACGCATATAGCGCCACCGTATATACATATGTATATACGGCTGTGCTATTGTAAGTGAGCACGTAGAATGCCTTAGCGTGCATGCCGGCCTAATTAAGCGGGCGGGTCGCACCAGGTGTATGCATATTTGAGGGTAAAAGTGTTTGTAGGAAAAAGTAACGGGATTTAATTTGGTTATGATGCATCGTCCCTGACATCCCGATTCGTAGGTCACTAATTTTTGCAGTAATATAGATGGAAGAGATGGTAATGGATGAGAATTCTTTACCAAGCAATGAGATGGTCCGGTCCCTTGGCCTACTAAGCATAGTAAATCCATTCTATTATGTACTAACGAATTACTACATGTTACTAATTTTTAGCTGTAAAATGGATAGAGTGGATGGTAATAATAAAACTAATTGTTTTACCAAAGAACAAATTAGAGATGCTTCAATCTTGGAGCGCATGGTAAACATAGTAACGCATTACTGCATGTGCCTTTTGTTGAAAAATACACACCTCCGCTTGGTTAACGCATTACTCCATCATATTATGTAGTAGCGAATTACTACATGCTCATTATACTAGTAAAAAGGACCCAGTGGATGGTAATGAAATAATTTGTGTTACCAACGAACGAATTAGAGATGCTTCAGTCCTGGCGTATAGTAAACGTGTTACTGCAATGTAGTAACGCGTGAACAAGAATGTAGTAACTGTTTTTTACAAAGGAACGAAGCTAGCAAAGCGTGTGGACCTGTATTGGTCGTAAATTGTTACGTGGAATTTTCACGACGCGCACACCCTTCCGACTAGTTAGCGCGTACTGGCCGGAGTGTACGATAAGAAGTAATGCGAGTAGGCTTAGTTTAGCAAGCCTATATACATATATATGTATATATAGACGTAACCACGTTGGTCTCAATTGGTGACTGTAACCGGGACCAAAGGGTATTCTTTAGTCCCGGTTCCAGCCACGAACCGGGACTAATGAGATGCTTATATATACCCCTCGCTCGCGAGCAGAGCACTCCATTGCTTTGTTTTTCTGGCCAGCCGTTGGAGAGATTTATGGTGCTCTAGCTCAGCTCCTATGCACATGAGGTGTTCGATTAAATGCCCGAGCTATACTTAAGCTTTCTCCTCTCGAAGCTCCTTATCCAACCTCCATTTTTCTCAAGATTTGTCTAGGTTTGGCGGCATGTCCTGTCTCGTCCCCGTCCTCACCACCGTTGATCGCCCGCGCCGATCTCGTCAATGCACCACCGTGGTGAGCCTCTTGACCTTATCTTCTTTCTAAAAGGAAAAAAAATTCTTACTTGTATGATTTAGATAGATACTTGTGTAGTTTTTCTTACTTATTATTGTTTGTTATTATATAGTGCGAGGACAACCTCTATTTCGACTACATCACCCCTGCATCAAGCCTGCACCGAGCAGGCGATCATGTCCACTGTTGTGACATGTAAAGAATCCCTAAACCCATCTCTGTTCTTGATTATTGTGTGATCTAGATGCAATCAGTTTCTGCTAATGGCATCCTAGAGATGCATAATTACTCCAACAGAAGATGCCACAGGCGTCTCCTGGTCGACGGACCATCTCCTCCCATTGAACAAGCATTGCCGGAAATCCCGAAATAAATCAAAAAAACCAGCACTGGGACTTCAATCCTGATGGACTGGGATACCACAATCTTTCCGACCACAGGTTGGTTTGCACTCCGTTTTAATAGCTGTTGTGTGAATATGCGAGTGAGGTGTTGGTGTGCATGTGTGCATCCATATTGTACTTAGTTTTTCTAGAGAAAATATTAGTTAAAACAAATGTCTAGATTTTTTTACGGAAAAAACTTTCAATCCATTCATCTTCAATCATGGTAGGACAACAAACACCAGAAATAATAAAAAAATACATTCAAATTCGTAGACCATCTAACGACAACTACACGCACTGAAGCGAGCCAAAGGCGTACCATTGTCATCGCCCTTTCCTCGCCGGAGCCAGCCAAAATATATATCTATATTTGATGGCCGCGTCATGGTATTTCTCCATGAGTCTGAAACGGCATACAAAAACAAAAATAGAATAACCTCATAGATTTCGAAGGGTCATGTTAGTCGCTAGACCTTAGAGGCAAAAGCAAACCTCCTGTCGATCAAACGCAGGTCGGGTGTCGACGTCGTCCTTGTCTCCTGGTTGATGGTGTGGGAGAGGGGGAAGTGCCTCGATCTCGAGGGAGAGACTACAATAGAAGATGGTCATAGGATAGAAAAATAGAAAAACAAATATGAACCGTTGGATCTTCAATGGGTGCTTCAGATCAGGCAACTTGGGAGTAGGTGGGAGGATCTTTATTGTATATAGCAGTCACACAGGGAGCTTTTCATGAAATGTACAGAGAATCCACCAGCCCACGTGGGAAATCTGAAGCACCCATTAAAGATCCAACAGCCTCAACTTTTTTTTTTTCTATTTTTCTATCATATGTCCAGCTTTTATTGTAGTCTCACCCCGATCTCGATGGCGCCTTCCACAAGGGGTGGTGGCCTCGCTAATTATTCATAGAGAATTAGAGACTCGCTTTATTCAGCAGTACTTTGTTGTTGCCACCATGTGTTTGTATTGCCTTGTAAGTTGTTGCAATTAACAGAAGAATGAGGGCAGTGGACACGTGCTTTTACACTTCATTTGCCGACCACCTTCTGAGAACGTGCCGAGGCGATTACGTCCGCCAATTGGATTCTTAAATAAATAAAATAAGAACCCCTTGTTGGGCAAAGGTGATCTGCCCTGACGAGGTGGCCCCAGCTGCACGTTGAGCGCATCAGATTCTTTGCTTTGCTTAGTCTCCATCACCTTTTCCAAAAAGGCTTCCATCCTGTTTTATATATAATAAAAGCAAAGATCACTTACATCCCAATACAAATGCACGTCACCACAACAAACGCACGCCATCATAACAAACACACACCCAAGGCATGATACACAGGTGCTGAGCACAGCAACACCATCCCTAACTATGAAGAGATGAAGCCGCATACAACGATCCGGTGACTCTAAGGCGGCGCCTTCAGTAAGGATACGACACCAGAGCGCCGCCACCGCCCGATCCAAGGATCAGAGTTTCCCCTGGAGCACACAATGGGCGATAAGAGCCACGCCGCCGCCTTCAAAAAGGGAACGAGTTTCGTCGCTGCCGGTCTGTCCGCAGAAAGAACAGGCTTTCACCCCGGCCGCCCTTCACCACCACCGAACGCCGCATCCTGGCTGTCACCCCGCCCGCACGGCCATGGCCACCGGGCAGCACCAAGCCACGGGCTCTACCCAAAAGCATCGCGCTACCATCACCGGAGCCGCCACCCCGGCATCCCAGACCTAGGCACCACCTGACCCGAGACCCGCCGCTACCCCAACCGAAGAGATAAGCGAAAAGGCCCCGCCTTTCGCACCCCTGGACGACCCCCAGCGCCGAGACCCAATAGGTCGGCCAAAACTGGCCTCCATCGCCCGTCCTGCGGCCCCGAGCGCGAGACGAGCTCCGTCCCGCCGCCGAGCGCGAGACGAGCTCAGTCCTATTGCCGGGCGCGAGACGAGCGATGGACCGTAGCTGACGGAGGACCAGCCCTTGGACCGAAGTATCGCCTGGACGGCGAGGAGATGGAGCGACGGTTGAAGCGGTCTGACCGCAAACGAGCCGACGCCGGAGATAGCCGGCCGTCGCCGCGGGCAGATCCGCGAAACCACCGTGTAGCCGCCGCGCCCCCAGGAGGCCACCACCATGTGCCGGACCTCCGCGCGCTGCCGCCCACGGCCGGAACCCCGGCTACACCCGGCCGCTGCCCCACCATTGCGTCCACCCGGATCCCACCGCCAGATCCAAGACGAACGTGCCGCCACCCGCCCTGCAGCCGCGCAGCAGCCACCCCATCCACCCATGAAGGCAGGAGGGAGACCTCCAGGAGCGGGAGGAGAAGCCACCGGCGGCCACCGAGCCATCCGCCGCCCGAATCGGGCCCGGACCGGACCAGATCAGGCCGCCGCGGCCGCGACGGGCGCCACCACCACGCAGCCCACCGCGTCGGGCCACACGTCCGAGACGCCGCCGCCAAACGCCCGCCACCGCACCAACGC
>NC_041386.1:723050926-723069572 GCF_002162155.2 Triticum dicoccoides
GGTCGCTCGCGGGAGCGACGCGGGAGGGGAGGGGAGGAGGGTCAAATCACAGACTTATTCTATAATATGTCCCCAATCTCCATCTCCTTTGCATCTTTTTATCTTGCCCTGTCAGCCACTAGTTGGTGTACCTAATAACAAAGAAAGAAAGAAATAAAGGCATTACATTCCGTGACAGCTTACCTAAATGCTGGGCTGTTCACCGATCAAATCAGCTACACAAGACACCCTCGCTCCCTCTCCCTCCGGCATACGCATACGTGCTAAGAGCAGCAGCTTGATTAACTCCACCGGCCCTGCCTGTGATCATCGGAGTTGTGCCCGAGATCATGGCGGAGACGGTGCTGAGCATGGCGAGGTCCATGCTGGGAGGCGCCATCAGCATGGCCACCTCTGCCGCCGCCGCCGAGATGGGCCTCCTCATCGGCGTCCGCAAGGATATCTGGTATATATGTTGCTAATTTGCGACCAAATCGCTAGCTGCTGCTTAATCTCTGTTCGGCCACTCCATCATGTATATCCCACGCAACATTTATTTCACTCGGTGCACATCTCTCCCACACATATATATTCTTAGTTACCAGTCTCTTTAGTGCACAACGTTCACGGGTTTGATATCTGTTAATGAAGATGCACTCATTGTGAGTTGTCCTATCTCTTTTACCTCGACTCCCACAAATAACGGATCGCCCTTGCGCAGCTCGAGCCAGTGGCGGAGACAGGGGGACCAGCAGGGGCCCTGGCCCCCCCTAACATCAAGGATTTACTGCTAATTTACTTATAAACAGTGTAGAATTAGTATGCATTTGCAGGTAAGAGCCTATTTTTTCAATGGTTTGGCCCTTCCAACCAATTATAACATCCCTGGCCCCCCTAATCCAATTTTCCTGGCTCCGCCACTGCGCTCGACTGGGCGACACGGGCGGCTTCCCATCCGATCTCCAGCGCCGCCTCCTCCAGTACTCCTCCCTGCCGTCGTCGCCACCAGCGGCCGTGGCGGCGGCGGCAGGGCCTGCCCCCTTTCTTCTTCTTCTTCTTCTTCTTCTTCTTCTTTAACTCTACCTGGCGATGGCATCTGTGTCCAAGCGACTAGTCAGATCACCATATGCTGACCTTCAACAGCCGCAAGCTCGCACGATTGCATCCTCTCCCCGTTGTCTCACAATGAAGCCAGCCATGGGGCGTTCACCATCTCCAAGTGGTGCAAGATGATCTCTGTGATGTTGTCATTGGGATACGTGATTTGGCCTATTGGCTTCATGTTCCCTGAAAGCACGACTCTCATAGTGTGCTGAACTGTCCGGCTGATCCGGTGGTGGTAGTGGTGCGGGGATTAATGGCATATCTAGCGGCTTCATCATCTACGCCACTCCCGTCAGCGGCGGCGGACTCGCCGTAAATTGCGGTGGCCACCGAAAGGTCTTCACGAGTGTTGCTCTCTCCAGATCCGGTGGTCATGTTCAGCAGGGAGATGCAAACTATGAACGACGATTTAATGCAGAGGGATGGTTGTGCAGCGGCAGCGGTCGCACATCACATGTAGCTGCTGGGATTGCGGGAAAGTGGTGGCGACAACACACAAGTTACGTCGATGATGGTGCTACTCAAGCATCTGTTCTTGAGCTCTAGGGTGAGAGCCTAGGTCCGACATGTGTTGGTTATACCTGGCAATGGCGATGTTTTTCCGTCGTTACTTTGTTGAAGGTATTTTTCGGATATGTTCAGACTGGTTTTTCAGAGTGAAAACTTAGATTCTGACCTTGCTGGTTATATCCGGTGACGGCGGCGATTGGGCGCCGCTCCCTTCCTGAAGGCGTTGATGTTGAAGAACCTCGACGTTTGTGTGATGTGATAAGATGGTTGGTGCGGATATGGTCATTGTTTTAGTTTGCGGATCACGGATCCGAGCTAGTTTTTTTCCTCGCCTACATATAGCTTTGGTCTTGCATGACTTTGCTATTTGTGAGCGTGTTTTTTGTGTGCGTGTGTTGGTGTTGACTGTGTGAATCCTAACTATGCAGAGGTCGGGTGTATGCTCTTGATACTTTTATCTTGAGATAATAAAATTCACCCTTTATCGAAAAGACGCACTGTGGTTTTTTACTTTCAGTTTCAGAAAAATTTCAGCCTCAACCAAAATCCCAATAGCTCTAGAATTGCACCAATCAGCGTTGTTCTAATTCTCTCCTGAAAATGTTCTTTGTTTTGAACACTTGTTTGGCATAGGTTCATCAAAGACGAGCTCGAGACGATGCAGGCATTCCTTGAGGTCGCTGAAAAAATGAAGAAGAAAGACGTGCTCCTGAAGGTGTGGGCAAAGCAAGTGAGGGACTTGTCCTATAATATTGAAGATGGCCTTGGTGAGTTCATGGTGCATGTCGGAAGCCAAAGCTTGTCATGGCAGCTGATGAAGCTCAAAGATCGCCACCGCATTGCAATTCAGATTCGCGATCTCAAAACAAGAGTTGAAGAAGTAAGTGCTAGGAACACCCGGTACAACTTGATCAAGATGGATGCCTCCGATGCCATTGATGAAGTTGATTCTCACATGGAAGATATTCGCAATCACTCGGCTAGCAACGTCGATGAAGCAGAACTTGTTGGATTTTCCAAGCCTAAGGGGGAGTTGATTGAGTTGATGGATGTCAAGACTAAAGGTGGTGCTGCCAAAGTGGTATTTGTTGTTGGCATGGGTGGCTTAGGAAAGACCACTCTTGCAAGGAAGACATATGAAAGTAAGGAAGATATTGTAAATAATTTTTCTTACCGTGCTTGGATCACAGTCTCGCAGACATTTTCCAAAATAGAGATGCTCAAGGATATGATCATGCAACTTTTCGGAAATGAAGAACTGAAGAAATGTTTGAAGGAACTTGAAGGAAAGATGGTGCAAGTAGATGACCTCGCTAGCTACCTCAGGGAAATGCTACAGGAGAAGAGGTACTTAATCGTTCTTGATGACTTGTGGACCATTGATGTGTGGGGGTGGATAAAAGATATTGCTTTTCCTAGTAGTAACATCAAAGGTAGCCGGATAATAGTAACAACACGAGATATTGGCCTAGCTCAGGAGTGTGCTTCCAAATCGCTTATTTACCACCTTAAACACCTACAGATAGATCAAGCAACAAATTTGTTACTGAAAAAGATTGGGAAAACACACAAAGAAACTGAAAGTGATGAAAGGATGCGGAACGTGATTTCCAAAATAGTAAATAAGTGTGGTGGTTTACCATTGGCTATACTCACCATAGGAGGTTTGCTTGCTACCAAAGTGGTAGAAATGTGGGAGAGTATTTATGAGCAGATTCCCTCAGAGCTTGAGACTAACCCAAGCCTTGAAGCAATGAGGAGGATGGTCACTCTTAGTTACAACCACTTGCCATCTCATCTTAAATCATGCTTCCTGTATTTGAGCATCTTTCCGGAGGATTTTGAAATCAAGAGAAGACGTTTGGTTGATAGATGGATAGCAGAGGGGTATGTTACAGCTAGTGGTGGAGTGTATGTTGGGGATGTTGGAATAGGTTATTTCAATGAGCTAATCAACCGAAACATGATTCAACCATCAAAAGTGAACATAGAAGGAATTGTTAAGAGCTGCCGGGTCCATGATATCATACGTGATGTAATGGTCTCAATTTCTAGAGATGAAAACTTTGTGCACCTGCTGGGAGATAGTGAAGCGAGTATATTAGAGGGGAACTTCCGTCATGTAGCATACCATGGTAGCAAGTGCCAAAATATTGGCATGGATTGGAGCCATGTTCGGTCACTAACAATGTTTGGTGAGAGACCCACGGAGCCCTCGCCTTCAGTTTGTTCAACCAACATGAGGATGCTTAGAGCCTTGGATCTAAAGAATACACTGTTTAAAATTAGACAAAAAGATATCAACAACATTGGGTTGTTGTGCCATTTGAAATATGTGGATTTTGAAGGACCTTCACATATATATGCACTTCCAAAGTCGATACAGAGATTACGAGGTTTGCAAAACTTGGACATTAGAAAGAGTTATATAGCAGCACTGCCAACTGGGATCACTGAACTCCATTGTCTTCGCAGCCTTCGCTGTAGCAGATGGAAGTTATACGACTATTTTGATAAGGATGAACCCATGAAATGTTTGATGCACACATTGTGCCTGCCAATGCTATGCACACCTTCAGTTGATGCTGATCATCGTGCTGAACTAACTGCTGAGATACATATGGCATACTCTAGCCGGTGGTCTGAGACAGAAGGTGTGAGGATACCAAGAGGGATTGGCAACTTAAAGGAGCTACAGATACTAGAGGTGGTGGACATCAAACAAACCAGCAAGAAAGCAATTAAAGAGTTGGGGGATCTTATTCAGCTAAGAAAACTGAGCATGGTAGGTAGAGGAAGGTTTGCCGAGCAAAAACGCAAGATACTGTATCTCGGTGCCGCCATAGAGAAGCTCTCTTCCCTGCGCTCTCTTAGTCTGGATGTTGACTATAATGGATCACTCGAGTGGTTGCATAATGTTTCATCCCCTCCTCCCCTGCTAAATAAGTTGAAGTTGCTCGGAGATCTTGGAGGAAAGATGCCCGAGTGGGTTGGAAGTATGAAGCATTTGGTGAAGATTCACTTGGAGTGGAGCTACCTAAAGGAAGATCAAGTCACGGAAATGCTAGGAAGGCTGCCCAAGCTCATGCTCCTCAATCTAGGGGCGGCTGCTTACTATGGGAAGAAGTTAGTGTTCAGAGAAGAAGCATCTCTGAATCTCAGAAAACTTTGCATTACTAGTCCGGTTGACCTGAGGGAGGTGAAATTCCAGAAGGGCGCATTGCCCCAGATGGAAAAGCTAGCATTCAATTATGTGACGTTGGAATCAGGGATCACTGGTATCAAGCACCTCCCAAGGCTCAAGAAGATTTCACTTTATTACCAAGGCAGAGTGGCGAACCTTGGTGTGCTGCAAGCTGAAGTGGACACACACCCCAACCATCCCGTGCTGAAACTCAAGGAAGACTGCAGCGAGCATGACTTGGGGAATGTCGTCCAAGGACCTGGTGTTGCAGAAATAGAGGAGCAAGAGGAACCATCCCTCCTCCCACAGACTTGTATGATGGGGGAGAGCTCACAATCAGAAGCGGTGGTCATGCCGACAACGAACGTCATCAGGTCAGCTAACTAACTTTTCCTCTTGGCTGATGAATGTTATAATTTCTCCTACTACTACTCGTGCTGAATGTAACTTACAGTGTTCATCTCTTTCTTTTGTCTCCAGCAGCCATGGTGATCTGCTCTACACATACAATTCATGCTGATGCTGCTCGCCTCTTTGTAAATGGTGAAGGTCTGGCCTCATCTCACCGCATTCATATGACGAGTTGACGACTTACCACCATGCTGGTACCTTCCACTCACCTCTTCCTGTTTTTGTTTGTTGAGCACATCAAATGTCTGTCACAAGGCCTCTATGCTGCTACTTCCTCTGTTTCTATTCATTAGCAGTTGTGCCCGAAACAGTATTTATGCACTAACATATTTGCTAGTTGTCGTCTAATTCTTTTAGCTAGATTCTGGTCATTAGAAACTGGAATGTGTGAAATGAAACCCTCCTATGTGCAATGAATTTGAGGAAGCTTTCTTTGGTTACCAAATTCTGCAGGACACTAGACTTTCTCAACATGGGACAAGCTGGAACAACATGGTAAACTGTCTGATTGGTTCAAAATTTGCTGAAGGTTACTAGCCTGCAAGGTCCAAGGAGTCAAAACTGGAGGAAGGTAACTCCTGAAGAAATTATTGTTCACTCAGAAGAGGAGCATTATTCAAATTCAGGTATCTTGATATCCACAAGACCGAGAGATGAGCCTTGGGCAATATTCCCGATGCTTCTGCAGCTCAAGTGAATAAACATCCCAAGTTCCAAACAATCCAGTAGTTGCCAAGGACACTGAATGTTGTCAAAGTGTGAAGTTGGAAGCCGCATGATCGATCCATTTTCCGAGCTAGCCAGAAGCTCGCAGTGCCTCAACAAGTCTGTGGGCATCTGAAGCAAACTGAGCTCATCCTCATAACCGGTCAGTTCAGAAACAAGCTCCTTTCTCTAGCTATCTCGCTGCATGTTGTACATATACTTGCAATTTCTGATACATGGTGTTGTTGGCCTGTGAAGACATATATATTCAGCTGCGGGGAGAACTGTAAGATCCAACGGACTATATCACAAGACGCTACTCAAGTCCGGTGGCTGGTGGTGGCCTCTGAAGTTATGCTCCCTGATCAGATCTAGTGGCAACTGCTGATTCCCTTAACAAGATGGCAGCTGGCAGACGATTCTTACTACGAATGGATCAGCTTGATGAGGAGAACGTGTACTTATTGACGCAGACTTTACCGGCATGTTTCTTCTCTGTATTTTAAGATGAGAATTCTATTTGTTACTGCGAAGTTATGTGTGCTTCCCTATGAATCGAGAATGCGAACTCGCTATCCAAGTTCCGCAGATTGATTCAATGAAACACGCCTGCTGTGGCTGCACACATTCTTTCACATGTAACAAGACATGCTATGAAAAAGATGATATATTAGTTTTTCAGCACAAGGTCTTTTACTCTTATGCGTTTATTTGTAATCATATTTATTTTGGCACCAACTGTACTATTCCATTCCGAAATCTGTGACAAGATTTGTTCATGTCTCTGGTTGAATACTAATTTCGTAGGGTGAGAGCGTCTTGCATATCAACCGGATTGACACCAGCAAACAATCTGAGGAGGCATCGCATAAGTAAACTCAGAGCAGCAAGTCTTCAATAATTCATCACTGCAGAGTATGCATGTATGCTTTGATGTGATCATCAATTCATCAGAGGCATCGCATGTATGCATCATGTGCGTGGAATTTTCAGTAGAGGCTTGCTTTTTTTACTACTTGTTGAAGCTAATACACATCTATCTTGACTTGTTTGTAACTGAAAAGTAGAATTGTTGTAGTGCAAGTCTCGCAAACTGAACTAGTTTGATGAAAGACGCACATGCAGGAGCAGAAGAAAAAGTATCGATCAAGTGTGAGATGTCTTGACAAGGAATCTGTTCAATGGTGCAGTAAGTCTTGAACGCTACAGAATGCCCAAATGCGGTGTTAAAATACAAGATAAATTGTGCAATTTTTTGGTTTAATTGCGCTCAAAGGATGAACATTTGCTGCGACTAGCAAGTATCGAGAGTGTGCATGTAAATTACAACTCAAACCGATGCTACCTGAGCTTAACCAAATTAAATCTGTGCTGACAACCTTTGTCAATAAATCGACACCCATTTCCTTTCAATTCAGTTCGATTCTCATAACACTAACCATTTTGTTTGCAGCAGACTGTGCAATCAACACCCATGCCGATCACGGAATCATCTACTCACCCCTCCTTCCTACACTTCCACGACAATAAAAAATGCCTTCCTACAATCCTATACACGGAACTCCAACACTGGAACTCTCTGTTGCCTTGACTTCTCCTCCTAATTATGGTATTATCAGCTTCCGGTTCTTCTTCTCAGTCTCATGCCAGGTTTGAGTGCCGATGAACTTCATCAGGCCAGGTATTTAACTTCTCAAAATATTTGTCAGTACTGGGAACTATCAACTGAGACAGGTGTTAATTGCTACTACTCTATAAATGTACTTGTAATTCATCTACTGTTTTTCATCACTAGCAGCCAAAATAATTTGTTCTTACATTGCAATTGGAATTCTAGCCCATTTGGGCATATGAACTGAAAAAGATAAAATTGGCAGCATAGCCATGACAAGCTGAAACTACAGCCATTGATTCCGCATTTTTGCAAACATCATCCATCGGGAACACATTCTGTAAAGGAACCAACCATCGACAGCAGCTGCTGCTTCTCATCTCAATATTTAGAATGTCGTATCAGGGTATGTATGCTTCTAGAATTGATTTGGTTTGCTTACTTAACATGTATCTGAAGGAACATTTTAGTGATTTGAATATATAGCATATCAACACTACAACAGTACTACAGGGCAAGAATCAATTCTCAACTTAAAAATAGAAAAAGTGAAATACAATACATGGCAAAAGGTTTATAAATAGCGCAACATTTATTACATATGGAGAACACGGCAGTCGTACATGCCAATTCATACAATACACTTTTGTCACAACACTCTCGGATATAGAGAGCCATTTGTAGAAAAGAAAGTTCTGGATCGAATGCATACATGATGATTATCATCGATAACATATAACAGTATTTAAGTTTCACGGACTTTCCTCTTGAAATTGGCCCATCTCAGTACCACTGCCACATAAATCTTGTCCTGCAGCCCTTCCACAAATATGAAATAAGCAGTTCTCCATCTTTTTTTAAACAACATCGCACAGAAGACCACCCAAAGGCCAAGGATATACCCAACAGCCAAACCAAGGTAAAGGGATATATCATCGGATCCATCTCCATGATCTGCATCTGTAGGTCCACTTGAACTATTTCCTGTACAGTTGTTCATCAAGGGGTAACCACATAATCCAATGTTTCCAATGTAGTCAGATGCATCAAAAGTCTGGAATTGATTTCCCGTTGGTATCTTTCCAGAAAGATTGTTGTATGACAGGTTCATATGGCTCAAAGAGGTAAGGTCTGTCATGCTTGAAGGGATTTCGCCAAAAAGCTCATTGTTTGACAGGTCAAGAGATTCCAATTGCTTGAGCTGGCCAATTTTCTCAGGGATTGCACCACTTAAGTTGTTCCATGAAAAGTTCAGACTTCTTAATCCAATTAGAGCACCAATATCTTGAGGGATCGCTCCAGTGAAATTGTTGCACGACAAATCAAGAACCACCATGTATGGGATTTGAGATAAAAATACAAGTTCTTGCCCTTTTGTAAGAACAGATAATGTTTCCCCAAAGGAAATATAGCCATCATATGAGTTGTACACATGAAACACTTGTCTATTACTAATGACAGTATAAAGAACATCACTATCCCCAGAAGTGTGGGCCATTGCACTCAAGTTAACTAATGAGTCTGGCACACTTCCTGAGAAGTTGTTGTGTGCAAGATCTAAAAACTGTAGCTCTCTAATCTTTCCGATTTCAACAGGAATTTGGCCAGTAAACATATTGTACCGCAGACGTAACAATGCTAAGTACGGTAAATTTTCCCCCATCCAGACAGGTAGGTCTCCAGACAATTTGTTATATGAAAGATCAAGTAAAACAAGATTGGGGCACCTTCGAAAGACTCTTGGGAACTCCCCTGAGAGGTTGTTGGTATGCAAATTTACCACATTAAGATTATGCGTGGGTGGGTTAGAATCCTCTTCGCAACTTGGAACTTCTCCTGTCAGCTTGTTCCCTGATAGGTCTAGCAGAGTCAATTGTGTCAATGAGCATAATGAAGATGGAATGGGGCCTGATATTGAATTGTTATAAATACTAAGATACTGCAACAATGGGGCTCTAAAATCTGATGGCAATGTCCCTGATAAAGAGTTCACGGATAAGTACATGCCTTTAATATTTCTTGGAAATTTTGGAACTGCACCGGTAAATCTGTTATTGGAGAGATCCATTATTTCTGCTGCCATAAATTCCATTGTTGCTGGTAGTGTGCCAGTTATCTGATTTTTGGACAGATCCACCACTTCTGCCCTTGAAAATGCTTCCCAAAACCAATCTGGGACTGTAGTTATGCTTGCATTTGCAATCATAAGGATCTGAAGGTCTGCCTGTGATCTAATCCATGACGGGAATTCCGGCCCTAGGTTCAAACCCTCTAAGAGAAGCACTTGCAGATTGAATGGAGGAATCCAATTCGGACTGACCTTGATCTGAAGAAGTGTCTTGCCCAAAATTAAGATCTTCAAATTTCTGAGGCTTTTTAGGTGATCTTCAGTGACCACACCATTTAGTTGGTTGACTTCTAAATCCAAAACAAGCAATTCGGTGAGTGACCATATCCATTTCGGAATAGGTCCTGTAAGCTTATTGTGAGGCAGGGCCAAGCAGGTGAGGTTTTGAAGGGGTCCTGGACTACTGGGCATGGCCCCACCTAACATATTTTCACCCAAGTCCAACACTTGCATCTTGTTCGAAGTACAGTTTGGTAACCGCCCCATCAACTCTGAGATATCCCCTAAGGTGTGGCTGGCTGACAGATCTAGTATCTTCAGGTTGCATAGATTTTTGAAATTTGATGGTATCATGGTGGACATGAGATTATTTCCCCCGAAATTAACTTCTTCAAGAGAAGCCATGCTGCCAATGTATTCCGGAATAGGGCCATAAAAGCGACAAGCTTCCAAGTTCAGAGAAGTGAGGGACGTTGAGTTCCAAAACCAATTGGGAGCAATGGTGGTGTTAAAGTTATTCCATGAGATGTGAAGCACCTCGAGTGCTGTAAGATTGGATTGGCCAAGGACAGAAATTGTGCTTCTTAGGCCAGTTTGCTGTAGGTAAAGCTTGCTAAGATTCGGAAGCATGTTAATTCTATGGACCCAGTCTACTACACTGGTAAGGTTCATATAGCTCAAGTCGAGGTGCTTCAGTGATGGCATGTGTGAGAGCCACTGAAGATCACTTGAGTACAATAGGTTATAGCTAGGGGGTTTGAGATCCAGGTAGGCAAGCTTGGAGAGATTCCCAATCTGCGGGGGTACTCTCCCATAGAACAAGCTATATGAAAGGTTGAGATATCTCAGGCTTGGGAAAGAACCAATGAACTCCGGTATCTCAGTCCAGTTGAAGTTATTGCAGCTCAAGTCTAGATACCTTAGTTGCTGCAAAGTAACCAAGGAGTGGCTTATCGCACCTCTATACGTAGAGTATCTGAGGCAGTCTTGAGCACTTCCACGAAGAGTGAGCTTGACGACGTGGCCGGTTTTGTAGCTGCACCTGACACCTTTCCAGTTGCAGCATTCTTCACCTTGCCATGACGAGAGGTTGATGCTGGGCTCCCAGAGGCTCTCCTTGATGGAGAGAAGCGCGATCCTCTCGTACGCGACACAGCTCCCGTTCAAAGCTGGTGCATAGAGGGGAGAGGCTGTGGCTGGTGGCGGAAAGGACAGGAGCAAGCACAACAAAGCTACCAGAGTTCTTTGGAAAAGAATCCTGAGGTCAGACATATTTCAGTGTGGGTTTTCTCTTGCGGCTATTTGGGCATGTATGTATGCATGCTTATGAAGTCTGGTCTGGACCTTGTTATATAGTGGAGCTGTCCTTGGGTTCAGAGGACAAGTCACCGGTCGACGGAAGACTGGCTACCACCATTGATGTGATTTGTATGTCTTATGCTCGCAAAAACCTAACACACACGGCAACCGCAAGTCAGGATGTCCTTCTCATCTAGATAGCAGGATGTTCTTCGCATCTAGATAGCAGGATGTTCTTCGCATCTAGATACCAGGATATATATGTGGTTCCCCTTCCACTGATGGGACTGAGACCTATAATGAGACAAATAAAGGTACCTGATTTGTAGGCTAGCCTAGTC
This sequence comes from Triticum dicoccoides, assembly GCF_002162155.2. Classification (NCBI taxonomy): domain Eukaryota; kingdom Viridiplantae; phylum Streptophyta; class Magnoliopsida; order Poales; family Poaceae; genus Triticum; species Triticum dicoccoides. Next base: position 723,062,419 of record NC_041386.1, read on the forward strand.
TTTGCTTCGGTTACCTATCACACAGGGCGTCAGTCACCGGTCAACGATGGATGGTTACAAAACTGCAAGGACAGTACAGTTGGCGATTGTGATACAGACAATTCAGAAAAGAAGCATTAATAGAAGTTGCCGACTTGAATATATAATGTGAATTACTTTTATTTTAATTTTTCTCTTTGCAAGCTAAAATGCTTAACTAAATTGGTTTTCCTGGCACCCTAACACAGACGGCACGGTAAGTGATATCCTCGTCATCTAGAAATACCACGATAGATGTCTCGTTCCAAGGCACCTTCAGGGGTCAAAGATGAATTATAATAATGAGACAAATATAAAGATACCTGATTTGTTAGCAAATCCAGGCTCTGCTTCATTAACTATCAGACAAGGCATCAGGCACCTGCAGAGGGATTGTGATACAGATAATTGAGAAGAAGAAGAAAAAAACATGAGTACGAGTTTCATTCGGCTGGCCGACTTGAATATATACAGCGTATTGCTTTGACTTTTATTTTTCTCTTTGAAAGCTTAAGTCCTTAACTGAACTTGTTTTACTGGGTCTAACACTAACACACACAGCAACCACATGGCACAGTAAGTGACAGATATCCTCATCATCTAGAAACACAAGGATGTGTGGTTCCTGTGATGCGATTACAAAGTCTAACATTCCAAGGCACGGTATACGGATGAATTATAATGAGACAAGCAAAGATACCAGGAATTGTGATAGCTAGTCCAGTCTATGCTTCAGTTACCTATCACACATGGCATCACATCAGGCACCTGTAGGTGTATCAGGCTAGTCTAGTTTTTGATTCAGCTACTTATCTTTCACTAATAATAATAAAGCACGGATTGACTCCGTGGGTTCACCGTCACAATACGTTTCTTCCCGTGAATTTACGCTTTCAGTTTTTCACCTATATTATTTTCTACATCCGAGGTGGTACTATTTTACCCGCGTAATTTTGTCCGTTCGTTCGTCCGTCTCAAAACTCCGTACGCCGCTTTCCTTTCTCGGTCTCAAAACCATCCGTTCGTTCGTCCGTCTCAAAACTTCCTACCACGTAGGTTTCTTTTTTCCTACGTAGCTTTTCTTTCTCCGTCTCAAAACCAACCTCAACGTGCTTTGAAAAAAACAATGCGAGCTACGCCGTGCTGCAGCCGGTGATCCAACCCACCTATCCTGATGTCAATTTACTTTTTAAATAGTCCCACATCGGCTCCTTACATCCATTACATCTAATTTATATACGTCTTAGATTTGTCTGGGTGTTAAGAAGCTATCTATGAATAAGAGAAGCCATCTAGGAATAAGAAATAAGAGGCTACAAGGAAGAAAAAAGACGCCAAAGGGAACGGAATAAAGGATGAATGAACTCCAAAGTGGGAAAGGGGCCGGGAGGACGGAACTTGGAACTTGAGCAGTGCTGCTGGCGGCACCACCAGCATGGACGACGGCGGCGCCACCCTTTTACGTCTGCTGGCTGCTGGCGGCACCACAAGTACGCTTATGTTTGAGCTAGAGATATATCTCATTTAACTAAAAGGTAGGAGTTTAAATTTAAAAAGTTCATTTTTTTTCCTTGAGATACCTAATTATCGTGGGGCAGCCAGAAACGCCGTTACCGGGCGGTACCCGAATTTTCTGCCCGGTACCCAAAACCATGATCCACTGTCACGTCGGACGGAAATCGTACTAGATTCTATCGCACGTGAAGTAATTTCGCCGATTATAATTACTTGATTTTTTTTGCAGGTAATTACTTGATGTTTGTTGTTACTGTCGTCAAATACAACAATTAAAAGTGAGTGAAATGTTAGAACTAGATGTTTCTCAAAGGGAAAGGTATTTGGAGCTCACTTAGACTTGCTGACAATTAAGATAATCCTCAACTCTGAACGTCACCGATCTCGTTCGTGAGATAGGGAGGGGAGAGGGAGGGATGAAGAGTAGAGATAATGCGACAACACTCCATCTTACTCATGTTATGTTTCACCCCCGCACGTCAGCTGGGATAGAGGAGCACTCCCCTCTGTTTTAACATCTCTCCTGCAGCTCTGTGTGCCCTAATCATGATCTCCAATAGGGCTGGACCAAAAGCTCATAGCTCGCGAGCTTAGTGAGCGCTTGATAGTTCGGCTCATTAAGCTCGGAGCTCGCTTTTTAATGAACAGAGCTAATCATTGATTTCAGCTAGTTAAGCTTAATGAGCTTAAAGAATGAGCTAACGAGTTTCACGAGTAGCTCGTTAAACTCGTTAGTAACAACATAAGTAATATTTTCATCTTACATGACAACCTTTTTATAGCACCTCAGCCCATCAATTCAGTCTAATCGACATATGAGACAAAAAAAACTAGTGCATTTCTTTTTGTAGTCACCATATTTCATCTTGAAAACCTCAGGTACACATTCATTTTGTATATCATAACACATTATAATCTGTAAACGAGCGCTCACGAGATTAACGAGCTTCAAACGAGCCGAGCCGGGCAGGGTTTTCTGCTCGTTAATCTTAACGAGCCGAGCCTTAACGAGCACGAGCTTAACTAGCCGAGCTGCTTGTTAGTCCACCCCTAATCCCCAACGAGGCCCGATGATAATGTCCACAAAAGAAGTGGATATGTTGGAATGGGGGGTGGGCTCCTACTGCTGGCGGCAATGTGTCAACAAGAAAATGCCAAGCATTGTAAACTCTTTACCTTTCGGACATCATATTTTTTAAATGACATAGTATAAATATGAATTAATGTTAATAGGGATGTGGGATTTGTGAGCCGCTAAATTGATGCGAGAGTGTGTGACCCGACGGACATGCACGATGCGACGGTTCGGCCGGCGCTGGCCATCGGCCGACCACATAGTGCAATAGCTCGACGACGAGGCGGACCAACACAGAGGAGTGATCTGCATGGCGGTGACCACACCCCATGGCGGCTCGGCTCCGACGGCGAGAGTTGTCCACCTCGACAGTGGAAGGACCTACATCTTAAGAAGGACCTGCAACTTCATGTACATGATAATCAGACTTGGCACATGTGCTTGCGATCAGGTATATATGACATTTATGATCGAATTGCCATATTTTTGTCATCTTGTGATCACATGGGTAGTCGAGCGTGCATGCTTACGAAACCTCAATTTTGTTGCTTGCAAGAGCCTCTTGTGAAGGTTCGCCAAACTTAATTCACCTCCTGCCTCCTCACAACGGGAGATGAAGCCGCTGTTATATTAGTCAAAGGAGGTCACTGCAAAGACGCAATGACTTAAGTAGCAAGACGAGCGTCAAAATGCAAATTGTTCATGTTTTGATGTTGTGCTTTCTATTCGATCAGAAAGCCGACGGAAGACAGATACATGGATACACGAAGTCTCCCTGAAGCATATGGTATGTCCCACAAAGTTCCCTCCTTCAACCAGTTCTGTGCATGATCACTCATATACCATTCTTATTATTAGCACCTCGTTATTTTTCTCCCGTTGCAACGCACGGGCATTTGTGCTAGTCACAACTCATGGCATCAATTCCCACATAGGAGTCTCAGCTTTAACTCTTACAGAACAAGAAGAGGTGCTTACTGTTTTAACTCATGCAACATTCAGAAGGGGAGGAAATTCATCCTGGCCGGTTCTGCTTTTCATTAGCAGAAATTAGCAGTCATACCGTCACTACCGACTCTTCGATGGAGCAAGTTGGTACGGTAAACATGACACTGAACTACTGAACTGTGTGTGTAAAGAAGGAGGGTTTGACCTAGAGGCGGGGGCAGGGAGCGAGGGAGGTGGTGGGGTAGCTTACCTCAGAGTGGACGGACAAGGGTGTGGATTGTATCGGAGCGGAGGGAGATGGCGGCGACGGCGAGGAAGCCGCCATTACTCTTCTGCTGCCGCCCGTAGGTTCACTTCACCTCATCACCTGTCGCACTTGGACTTATTTGTCTGCTGGGCTGGCCCAGTTAGAAGCACAATTATTATCTGGAAGGAGAAAGAAACTGGGCCCGGGAGTTTTTCTTTTTTTGGGGGGCCTTTTCATAGTACATTTACATCTCTGTATGTGAACTTTTTTTATTTCACAATATACTTTGTATTATTTTATAGACTTGTCTTTTACTATACTTTGTATAATATTTTTGAACGAAAACATTGTTCTAAAGAAAACGAACTCCTGTAATAGCTCAATTCTAGAGCTATTAGGAAGGCTTCAAGTGCGTTGAAGAGAAATTCTATACAATATACTCTATCCCCTCATGTTTTTGTAAAGTAAATGATTCGACTTTATTAAAAGTGAACCAAGTATATGAGTTAATGTATTTATAGTAAATGATTCAACTTTATTTAAAATAAACAAAGCATATGAGTTCAAAAAAATGGAACAAGAAAAAGGTCATTTTAGAAGTTACATCAAAGTCTTTTGCAATCCTCAACTCTAGGTCCACCTCTTGCATGATGAATTTTATCCATACATCCCTGAAAGGACTGCAAAGACTAGACATGAATAAAGCTTGACTAAAATAAAATTAATATTTAAAAGAGCGCCATAAGAGTAACTCTAGCAGATACAGAAAAACAGTCTTTCTGCTATAATAACCGATGATATATGGAGTGGTAACGATTTTTCAGCCCAGAACAGATCTGGTATATTCGGCCCTCCGCTAATATTTTTCGCAAGATTCTGCAAATTCCGGCCCGCATCTGCCATATGTACGCCCCGCCCCCTCTTTTTCTTCGTTCCCCTATCCCGCCTGCTCGAGCACATGAAGGACATTTCAGTCCGCACCCTCGAGGCTGCCGCCGCATCTCGTTGAAATCAGTTGATCCCCCCAGTCGAACCTTCTCCACCAATTATGGACACCGGGGTGCCGATTTCTCCACGCGGGCGAGTGCCTGGCACCGGCGCCACGGATCTGCCCGTAGCTTACCGCACGGCAACGTAGCGGGATGGATCTGATTGGTCTGAATGCTGGTGAACCTCGTAGTCGACTATGGTGTGGCAACGTTTGCCGACCCCACAGATTTCAGCCCTGGTGACGAAGAGCTTGCCGATTTGCTTCGGCCGGTGGCGGAGAAGAAAGGGGCGGTTAACTTCATTCCGGCCCGCGGAATTGCTTCCGGGGAAGGTAATTTCTTGCCCACTTGTTGTTTTAGTTTTAGGCGCGGCAACATATTAGAAAAATATTAGGCGTGTATTCTTTTATATGGACGATTGAGTTCTTCATTGGATGATTCCGACATAGAGGAGATGATTTTGGACGACGATGTCGACCACCTAGTGTTGTTGCATCTTATTGACAAATTTGAAGCCGGCCCAAAGAGAAAGCACCACAGATCGATGGTTGGCTGGCTTTGAACAATTCTTTTCCTTTGAACCATTTGTTGTTGTATTATTTATCCAAATTTAAACAATTTTTTTTAATGAATAAAATTTTATATATTGTCATTCTATTAAGTTTATATTGCTGGAAATCATGAATTTGGAAAGTTCATGAAAATTAGCGGTACCGCGAGGCCTCTGGTATGCAACAGATCCTATAAACTCATCCCGCAAAATTTCGCTGGATGAGTTTACATGATCTGTTTCGCCGAAGGCCTTGCAGTACGACATTTTTTTTACGTGTGGCCCTAATATTAAACTAGAAAATGGCCTGTGCATTCCAACAGGAGAAACAAAAATCCTAATCTCCAATGCTCATGACCATATTTTGCTGCATCACCGAGATACACTATGACTTTCATTTTAGTGAAATCATGAATATTTTTTGAAATTCATGAACATTTTTTAAACTCGTGAACATATCTGAAAATCGTGAACATATTTCAAATTTGTGAACATTTTTATAGATGTTCGAATATTTACTAAAATCATGAATTTTTTTAATTCATGAAAACTTGATACTATTTGTAAAATAAAATAAAATTTTGAACATTTTTAATTCATTTTTGTTGAATAGACAACCATTTCTAGAATCGACGATTATTTTTGGAAATTGGTGGAACGAGTTTTGAAACTCACGAACATATTTTTTATTTAACGAACATATTTGAAATGCAAGATCATTTTTTGAATCAAAAAAAAATTATATGAATTAATAAACTGTTTTGTAAGTCACAAACAGTTTTTGAATTTTTAGGATATTTTTCAATTCATGAATCTTTTTTATATAAAATCATGAGAATTTTTCGATTTTCCATCATTTTCAAAATTGCGAACATTTTTTGAATATTCAAATATTTTCTGAATCCACAAACATTTATGAATTATTAAAAAAATATTTCTAAATTCACAATTTTAAATTTTCGAACAAATTATTGAAATTAGAAAAATACAAAGATGGAAAAGGACAATAAAAAATAAAAACGAAATTTTAAAAACAGGCCGCCCAGATATAGGCCGGTCCAAACAGGCGTGTTGTATCTTCTAACAACACACAGAGTGCACTATAGAAGGTTCCTACCGCATGGGCCGGCCAAGGCAGGGATTCCCCTGTTTGAAACATTTTTTATCACGTATAGGTTGCATCGGTGGGTGATATTTTGCAACTTTGAGGACAATTTAGCTGACATACCACGAAAAGCAATATCCCCTTTATTATTAGGTAGAGATTTGCGGGACGCGGTTTTACGAGTTGCTCTAAATCATGCAGCTCAACATGTGAGAACATATGATTGAGGAATGAACTATGGTAGGCAGCTTGCCGAAATGTTGCTTCGTCATCATGTTGTAAGGGAAGAAGATTGGGAGCACAAAAGAACGAAATGATAGATGAAGTGACAACAATACGGTTATAACACTATTGTCCTAACCACCGTCAAGACAAAGTTAAAGTACCTGAACAACGATATGTGAGATCATGAATCGTCAATCCGCATGACCAAAACACCACAAGTTCGCTCATGTAGGGTGTAGATCCATGACAACCAACTGGGATGGAACGTGGGACCACTTTTTTGCGTGACACTACTGCTGAGGACACAAAACCAGACATGGTTCAAATGTTTTTTTAGCATCGGTGGACACACAAGCGCTCATATACACGCGCATACACTCACCCATATGGACGCACACACGCACACCCTACCCCTATGAGCACCTCCGAGAGGCTGAGCCGAATGTTGATATGTGGTTCACTGCCTGTGAAAGCCGACAATG
>NC_041386.1:723070029-723076741 GCF_002162155.2 Triticum dicoccoides
TCTCCGTACATGCAGAGCCACTAAATTGGGAATATGTAGGACATATTTTGTACTTTCTCTGCTTTCTGTGTGGAATGCCTAGAAAAATATAGGATAGAATTAGATTAGCTTTTCTAAACGAGTACTCAATGAAAGCAAATAACATAGTACCCAGTAGGAGACTAGTAGTTATTCCTTGGATTATCTAAACCTGACTTTGTTTCAGTAGAACAACCAAATAAGTATTTAGACGAGGTTGAGATAATTGACATGTAAATTGCTATAGGAAATTGATTGGTTATTTACTAATGCAATATAAAGCAATTGGAGTATCCATGTATGGGTGAGGGCCCAATGTTTTGGTTTCACCCTCGGGGTCCCAACATGAATGGACTGCTTTGGAGGGCCATGCGTCGAACTTCAAAGCACACAATCTTGCCAATTTTTCCATTTATCAGGGTCGCCACTTGTGGCTTGCTAATCCTCATAACCCTCTTTGTATCCCTATGAACCTTTCTATCCAACATCTTGCCACTTGTGGCTTGCTAGAATATTTTTTAAGAAAATATTTATTCCGCTCATGCTATAGCCAACATCTTTCTGTCCCTCGGCTGCTGAAAAACCGACTAAGAAACCCCTTGACTTGTCCTCTCTTCTTCTTATATATCATTTTTTATGTGAGCCGAAGATCTATATTAATCAAACACCAACATTACAAGAAAATCCCTAAAAGATGAGGAAAATACAATTCATTCCTTATGGAATACTCCATTCCCTGCATGTCGTTGACAGTCTGATGCTGGTACTACTAGAGTTCCGTACTCTTACCGAAAAGAAAGTAGTATCACGCAGGAAGCCGGGAAGTCAACAATCTCTGTGAGGAAGTGCCAGCGATGCCGATTCCAAAGGATCCATGACCGAAAGAAGAAGATGGCGCTGGTGGAACAGATCTTTCTGTATTACCGACACAACCAACTCCCTATGTATTCACAGAGAGAAAGGCAAAGTTTCAAACAGACCCACCGGAGTTCGCCTATGGCCGAGAAAGGTCTATTTGCAGTGGTTTTAAAATTGTTTGAATATGTTGTTTTATTACAAGAGAAAAATCTCCATGCTTTTTTTGAGACATAGAAAGAAAAAAAAATCTAGAGGCCCACTCAAGACGGGCCTCAAAATGAAGGGCTTCATGCATGTGAAGGTCTTCAAAATGTTAAATGTTGATGGAAATTCTAGAGGCCACTTCAAAAAAAAAAGTAAACGTGAGGCCTTTTTAGCCGAAATGGCAGCTTGCCACTAGTCCAGCGAATTTCTGGAAGAAGAGAAAAAGCAGTCCAGCGACCGCCGCCGTCTCACCATCTCCAGCTGTGGTCAGCGCCGGGGGCGGCAGCGCATCCCCACTGGCTCCAGCCCGCTCGTCCTAATCAGTTCGCACGCGCGATATCCACAAGCATGGCCGCCTGCGCAGGCTGCTCTATGCACCATGGGCGGCAGATCTATCAGGAAATGTCTCCTCCGTCGGAATCTCCTCAGTCAGCGCCTACGCAGCTCAGCTCTCCCAGAAAGTTGCGGAGCACGCTCTGCTCCCGAAGATCATCTAGGTTATCATCATCTTTGGACGATTTGTTCGTACGCTCTTTGATTTAGGGATTTGTGTGTGTGTATGTGTGTGTGTGTGTGTGAATTGTATCACCGGTTAAGAAACTGAATTTCTAACAGGCTAGACGAATTCAGAGAGGGGGCCGCCCCCTTGCGTACATACCCGGGTCAGAATGTCGCAAGTGGCGCCAAGCTGATAGCTTACTGACCTGCCGGAGTACAAACTAGCACCAAGCTGTTATCTCTCAAAAACTTAATTCCGTTAAGCTTAGGATCATCCTCGGTGGAGGTTTTTAGGTCCCTGATTGTTTTTTATGTGCGTTATCTTTCTGCGATGTTTCTATATTTGAGAGATAACTCCAAAATTTCACCACACAAGATGCGGTAGCTGGCCATTATTTTTCTACAAATTGGACCAAGACGTATGCAGATTAGTTCAAGGGTCATTTTCCTTACTTTTGCTTTCACATAGGTTGTATACTAGCTCTGCATAATATATAGCACAGCACCTAAAAAAGGTGGTAGCAGGTAGCTGTTTCTGTTTAGGAACATGAGTGGAAATTTCCTGCTACGAACAAAATTAAAGCCAACTGTGCCGCGTTGATGCATACAGCCTATAGCCCCGTAAATTACTACGTATGCCGACCACCAGTTCTACTGTTCTGAAAGAAACAAGTGTGTTAGTCCAAACATATCTATCAGCTCTCTTTATACATCTCAAGTTGCTTCCTTTGCTTAATTTGACCGACTTCGGTCCGTGCGGTTGGAACTTCCCACATCTATTAGGTTATGATTTAAGCTAATTATCGCACTGTACTTGTGATCACTACCGGAATCACACCCTATGACGACGGCCAGGGCCGTCAGCATAGCCCTGACTGGCCGTCGGGACAGGCCTATGCCGATGGCCCCTGTCGGCATAGGGCCGTCGGCAACATATCCGTCGGCGTAGCCAGGAAGGCCGTCGGCATAGGCCCTATCCCGACGGTGTCCGTACATCTATGCCGACGGCCCTGACCGTCGGCAACGTTATCGCCTAACGGCGGCCGCCGTCAAGTGCTGACCAACGCCTGCTCGCCACGTGGCAGGTCTATGCCGACGGCCTAGCCGTCGGCATGAATCCAAACTAAGCTGACGGGTAGCCCATCGGCATAGACATGCCATGTGGCGAGTAGGCGTCATCCCTGGGGCAGGTCTATGCCGACGGCCTAGCCTTCGGCATAGATCCAAACTAAGCCGACGGCTAGGCCGTCGGCATAGCCCTGCCACGCGCCAGCCACCGGGAGCTCCTGGAGCAGGACTATGTGATACGTCTCCAACATATCTATAATTTATGAAGCATTCATGCTATTTTATTATCTGTTTTGAATGATTACGGAATTTATTATACACTTTTATATTACTTTTGGGACTAACCTATTAACCGGAGGCCCAGCCCATATTGTTGTTTTATTGCCTGTTTCAGTATTTCGAAGAAAAGGAATATCAAACGGAGTCCAAATGGAATGAAACGTTCGGGAGCGTGATTTTTGAAAAGGATATGATCCGGGAGACTTGGAGTTCAAGCAAGGGAAGGCTCGAGGAAGCCAGGAGATAGGAGGGCGCGCCCCCTATCTCCTGGGCCCCTCGGGGCTCCCCCGACCAACTTATTTCGCCTATATAAGTCCACGTACCCTAAAAACGTCGACAAAGAAGATAGATCGGGAGTTCCGCCGCCGCAAGCCTCTGTAGCCACCAAAAACCTCTCGGGAGCCCGTTCCGGCACCCTGCCGGAGGGGAGGATCCCTCACCGGTGGCCATCTTCATCATCCCGGCGCTATCCATGATGAGGAGGGAGTAGTTCACCCTCGGGGCTGAGAGTATGTACCAGTAGCTATGTGTTTGATCTCTCTCTCTCTCTCTCATGTTCTCTCTATGGCACGATCTTGATGTATCGCGAGCTTTGCTATTATAGTTGGATCTTATGATGTTTCTCCCCCTCTACTCTCTTTGATGAATTGAGTTTTCCCTTTGAAGTTGTCTTGTCGGATTGAGTCTTTAAGGATTTGAGAACACTTGATGTATGTCTTGTCGTGCTTATCTGTGGTGACAATGAGATTTCATGTGCCACTTGATGTATGTTTTGGTGATCAACTTGAGGGTTCCTCCCATGAACCTATGCATAGGGGTTGGCACACGTTTTCGTCTTGACTCTCCGGTAGAAACTTTGGGGCACTCTTTGAAGTACTTTGTGTTGGTTGGATAGATGAATCTGAGATTTTGTGATGCATATCGTATAATCATGCCCACGGATACTTGAGGTGACAATGGAGTATCTAGGTGACATTAGGGTTTTGGTTGATTTGTGTCTTAAGGTGTTATTCTAGTACGAACTCTTGAATAGATTGATCCGAAAGAATAACTTTGAGGTGGTTTCGTACCCTACATAATCTCTTCATTTTTTCTCCGGTATTAGTGGCTTTGGAGTGACTCTTTGTTGCATGTTGAGGGATTGTTATATGATCTATCTGTGTTATTATTGTTGAGAGAACTTGCACTAGTGAAAGTATGAACCCTGTGCCTTGTTTCCTAGCATTGCAATACCGTTTACGCTCACTTTTATCATTAGTTACCTTGCTGTTTTTATATTTTCAGATTACAAAAACCTATATCTACCATCCATATTGCACTTGTATCACTATCTCTTCGCCGAACTAGTGCACCTATACAATTTGCCATTGTAATGGGTGTGTTGGGGACACAAGAGACTCTTTGTTATTTGGTCGCAGGGTAGTTTGAGAGAGATCATCTTCATGCTACGCCTCCCACGGATTGATAAACCATAGGTCATCCACTTGAGGGAAATTTGCTATTGTCCTACAAACCTGTGCACTTGCAGGCCCAACAACGTCTACAAGAAGAATGTTGTGTAGTAGACATCAAGCTCTTTTCTGGCGCCATTGCCGGGGAGGTGAGTGCTTGAAGGTATATCTTTAGATCTTCCAATCGAATCTTTTTATTTCTTGTTTTATCTCTAGCTTAGTTTATAAAAGAAAACTACCAAAAAAATGGAGTTAAGTTTGTCTCATACGCTTCATCTTTTTAATATCTTTCGTGAGTATGATGAAAAGGAAAATTGTGCTCAAGTGGTAGAAGAAGAATTACATACAATGCTTGGCATGAAATATGTGAATGATGAGTATGATTGCAATGTTGCTAGTATGAATTCCTTGAATATCCATGATGCGAATGATATGCAAAACAACAAGCTTGGGGAAGCTATGTTTGATGAAGATGATATTTTTTGTCCCCCAAGTTTTGATGAGCAAGTTTATTATGATGAAAGCATGCCTCCTATTTATGATGATTATATTGATGAAAGTGGGTTTGGAAGAGTGTCAACTTTAGTAAGTAGTGATCCCACTATTTTGGAGGATGTTTAATCTTATTGTGATAAACATGAAAGTGGATTTGGAAGAGTGTCAACTTTATTTAGTGATGATTCCACTATTTCGGAAGAGGTTCCAATTGATTATGAGAACAAAGTTGCTATCTATGATGATTATTGTGATGACTTGTATGCTATTAGGAATAATGATAACCATGAAACTTGTCATCATGATTTTAGTTTTCAATTGGATTATGCCTCAAATGATAATTATTTTGTTGAGTTTGCTCCCACTATTATTCATGAGAAGAAATTTGCTTATGTGGAGAGTAGTAAATTTCCTATGCTTGTAGATCATGAAAAGAATGCTTTAGGTGCTGGTTATATTGTTGAATTCATTCATGATGCTACTGAAAATTATAATGAGGGAGTAACATATGCTTGTAGGAATTGCAATAATATCAAGTTTCCTCTCTATGTGTTGAAAATTTTGAAGCTATGCTTGTTTTACCTTCCTATGCTAGTTGATTATTGTTTCCATAAGTTGTTTGCTCACAAAATCCCTATGCATAGGAAGTGGGTTAGGCTTAAATGTGCTAGTCATATGCTTCATAATGCTCCCGTTATGTTTCAATTCTTATCTTTTATGTGAGCATCATTGCCATCATCATGCCTAGCTAGAAAGGCATTAAAGAAAAGCGCTTGTTGGGAGACAAACCAATATTTATCTTTACTGTTTTTGTGTGTCCACATGATTATGCTACTGTAGTAATCATGTTTTATAGCTTTTGTTTCAATAAAGTACCAAGTAAGACCTTTAGGATAGCTTACGGTGATAGTTGTGTTGATCCTGCTGAGAATTAAAAACTTTTGCACCCAGTAAATTAGTTTTGTTAATTTATAGAAACGTGCTTTTGATCTGATTGGTACACAAATTGCTTAGGACTTCCTAATTTGGTAGGATTTTTCGAGTTCCAGGAGTATACGTTTGATACAGATTACTACAGACTGTTCTGTTTTTGACATATTCTATTTTTCGTGTGTTGTTTGCTTGTTTTGATGCATCTATGACTAGTATTAAGTGGTATGAACCATAGGGAAGTTGGAATACAATAGATATTACACCAATATGAATTTAGAATGAGTTCATTACAGTACCTAAGTGGTGGTTTTATTTTCTTATACTAACGGAGCTTACGAGTTTTCTGTTGAGTTTTGTGTTGTGGAGTTTTCAAGTTTTGGGTAAAGATTCGATGGACTATGGAATAAGGAGTGGCAAGACCTAAGCTTGGGGATGCTCAAGGCACCCCAAGGTAATATTCAAGGACAACCAATAGCCTAAGCTTTGGGATGCCCCGGATGGCATCCCCTCTTTCGTCTTCATTCATCGGTAACTTTACTTGGAGCTATATTTTTATTCACCACATGCTATGTGTTTTGCTTGGAGCGTCATTTTCTTTTGTTAGTGTTTTCTTGATGTTATTTAGAATAATGCTTTTCTTCTATATTTTGCGCACACACTTTTACATGGTCCGAAAAAATAGGAACAAATTTGAAGTTACTTGTTACATCTTAAGAATAGAATTAAGAGTGAACAAATATGACACCAGAAAAACAACAGTACTCTGGTTTTCTGGGTGCGCAAGAGCTTTGGCCCACACGGTCCTTGATGTCGAGTAGCTCCAGATGACCGCGAGTACTTGAAAGCCTGACTCACAAAATTTACTCACATTTTTCCTGGCATTTTTCTTCAAAAAACTTGTTGTTCAC